>NW_026736599.1:0-65000 GCF_949786415.1 Peromyscus eremicus | reverse complement strand
ACACTGTACTTGCTGGGAACAGACGCGAGTGCTATTTGCACTGTGTATGGCAAAGGGAGCTCAGTAGTGACTTTCCTTACCAGAAAACAACTCTTGCTCGTAGGACCAGAAACTGCATGTGATTCAACTCCATTTAAGACTGGGAAACAAACGATAGCTTGCCTTACAAAAAACACACTCTGCTTTTGAGAAAAGAGCACTCTTCTACTCTACTGTGTTTCCTTTTGGGTCCGATCAGTGAGCTTGCTCAGAACAAAAGAACTGTGCTTCCTACACACACGGCCATATCTAGTTCAATTCTGCTTAGGAACCTGACAAGAACAGTAGATCCTCTTCAGTCCAATACACTGTAGTTGCTGCGAACAGATGCCAGTGCTATTTGTCCTGTGTATGGCAATGGCAGGGCAATAGTGAATCTTCTTACCAGAAAACAACTCTTGCTCATAGGACCAAAAACTGCATGTGACTCAAATCCATTAAGGACTGGGAAACAAACGCGAGCTCGCCTAACAAGAAACACACTCTGTTTATAGAAAAGAGCACTCTTCTACTCTACTGTGTTTCCTATAAGGCAAGAACAGTGAGCTTGCTCAGAACATAATAACTGTGCTTCCTAAACACACGGGCCATATCTAGTTCAACTCTGCTTAGGAAACTGACAAGAACTATAGCTCCTCTTCAGTCCGATACACTGTACTTGCTGGGAACAGACGCGAGTGCTATTTGCACTGTGTATGGCAAAGGGAGCACAATAGTGACTTTCCTTACCAGAAAACAACTCTTGCTCATAGGACCAGAAACTGCATGTGATTCAACTCCATTTAGGACTGGGAAACAAACGCTAGCTCGCCTTACAAGAAACACACTCTGCTTTAGAGAAAAGAGCACTCTTCTACTCTACTGTGTTTCCTTTTGGGTTCGAACAGTGAGCTTGCTCAGAACAAAAGAATTGTGCTTCCTACACACACGGCCATATCTAGTTCAATTCTGCTTAGGAACCTGACAAGAACAGTAGATCCTGTTCAGTCCTATACACTGTACTTGCTGCGAACAGACGCCAGTACTATTTGTCCTGTGTATGGAAATGGCAGCACAATAGTGACTATTCTTACCATAAAACAACTCTTGCTCGTAGGACAGAAACTGCATGTGATTCCACTCCATTTAGGACTGGGAAACAAACGCTAGCTCGCCTTACAAGAAACACACTCTGCTTTAGAGAAAAGAGCACTCTTCTACTCTACTGTGTTTCCTATGGCTTCCAAACAGTGAGCTTGCTCAGAACAAAAGTACTGTGCTTCCTACACACAAGGACCATATGTAGTTCAACTCTGCTTAGGATACTGACAAGAACAGTAGCAAGTATTCAGTCCAATACACTGTACTTGCTGGGAAAAGACGCGAGTGCTATTTGCACTGTGTATGGCAATGGGAGCGCAATAGTAACTTTCCTTACCAGAAAAAAACTCTTGTTCGTAGGACCAGAAACTGCATGTGATTCAACTCCAATTAGGACTGGGAAACAAACGCTAGCTCGCCTTACAAGAAACACACTCTGCTTTTGAGAAAAGAGCACTCTTCTACTCTATGGTGTTTCCTATGGGGTAAAAACAGTGAGCTTGCTCAGAACAAAAGAACTGTGCTTCCTACACAATTGGACCATATCTAGTTCAACTCTGCTTAGGAAACTGACAAGAGTAGTAGCTCCTTTTCAGTCCAATACACTGTACTTGCTGGGAAAAGACGCGAGTGCTATTTGCACTGTGTATGGCATTTGGAGCGCAATAGTGACTGTTCTTACCAGAAAACAACTCTTGCTCGTAGGACCAAAAACTGTCTGTGACTCAACTCCATTTAGGACTGGGAAACAAACGCGAGCTCACCTTACAAGTAACACACTCTGCTTTAGAGAAAAGAGCACTCTTCTACTCTACTGTGTTTCCTATAGGGCCAGAAAAGTGAGCTTGCTCAGAACAAAACAACTGTGCTTCCTACACACACGGGCCATATCTAGTTCAACTCTGCTTAGGAAACTGACAAGAACAGTAGCTCCTCTTCAGTCCGATACACTGTACTTGCTGAGAACAGATGCGAGGGCTATTTGCACTGTGAATGGCAATTGGAGCACTATAGTGACTCGTCTTACCAGAAAACAACTCTTGCTCATAGGACAAAAAACTGCATGTGACTCAACTCCATTTAGGACTGGGAAACAAACTCTAGCTCGCCTTACAAGAAACACACTCTGCTTTAGAGAAAAGAGCACTCTTCTACTCTACTGTGTTTCCTATGGGGTTCGAACAGTGAGCTTGCTCAGAACAAAAGAACTGTGCTTCCTACACACACGGCCATATCTAGTTCAATTCTGCTTAGGAACCTGACAAGAACAGTAGGTCCTCTTCAGTCCAATACACTGTACTTGCTGCGAACAGACGCCAGAGCTATTGGTCCTGTGCGTGGCAATGGCAGCACAATAGTGACTATTTTTACCATAAAACAACTCTTGCTCGTAGGACAGAAAGTGCATGTGATTCCACTCCATTTAGGACTCGGAAACAAACGCTAGCTCGCCTTACAAGAAACATACTCTCCTTTAGAGAAAAGAGCACTCTTCTACTCTACTGTGTTTCCTATGGTGTCCAAAGAGTGAGCTAGCTCAGAACAAAAGAACTGTGCTTCCTACACAGAAAGACCATATGTAGTTCAACTCTGCTTAGGAAACTGACAAAAACAGTAGCTCCTATTCAGTCCAATACACTGTACTTGCTGGGAAAAGACACAAGTGCTATTTGCCCTCTGTATGGAAATGGGAGCGCAATAGTGACTTTCCTTACCAGAAAACAACTCTTGTTCGTAGGACCAGAAACTGCATGTGATTCAACTCCATTTAGGACTGGGAAACAAACGCTAGCTCGCCTTACAAGAAACACACTCTGCTTTTGAGAAAAGAGCACTCTTCTACTCTACTGTGTTTCCTATAGGGCCAGAACAGTGAGCTTGCTCAGAACAAATGAACTGTGCTTCCTAGACACACGGGCCATATCTAGTTCAACTCTGCTTAGGAAACTGAGAAGAACAGTACCTCCTCTTCAGTCCAATACACTGTACTTGCTGGGAAGAGATGCCAGTGCTATTTGCACTGTGTATGGCAATGGGAGCACAATAGTGACTTTCCTTACCAGAAAACAACTCTTGCTCGTAGGACCAGAAACTGCATGTGATTCAACTCCATTTAGGACTGAGAAACAAACGCTAGCTCGCCTTACAAGAAACACACTCTGCTTTAGAGAAAAGAGCACTCTTCTACTCTACTGTGTTTCCTATGGGGTCCAAACAGTGAGCTTGCTCAGAACAAAAGAACTGTGCTTCCTACACACGGACCATATGTAGTTCAACTCTGCTTAGGAAACTGACAAGAACAGTAGCTCCTCTTCAGTCCGATACACTGTACTTGCTGGGAACAGACGCGAGTGCTATTTGCACTGTGTATGGCAATGACAGCGCAATAGTGACTCTCCTTACCAGAAAACAACTCTTGCTCGTAGGAACACAAACTGCATGTGATTCAACGCCATTTAGGCCTGGGAAACAAATGCTAGCTTGCCTTACAAGAAACACTCTCTGCTTTTTAGAAAAGAGCACTCTTCTACTCTACTGTGTTTCCTATGGGTGCCAAAAAGTGAGCTTGCTCAGAACAAAAGAACTGTGCTTCCTACACACATGGACCATATCTAGTTCAATTCTGCTTAGGAACCTGACAAGAACAGTAGATCCTCTTCAGTCCAATACACTGTAGTTGCTGCGAACAGATGCCAGTGCTATTTGTCCTGTGTACGGCAATGGCAGCGCAATAGTGAATCTTCTTACCAGAAAACAACTCTTGCTCATAGGACCAAAAACTGCATGTGACTCAAATCCATTTAGGACTGGGAAACAAACGCGAGCTCGCCTAACAAGAAACACACTCTGCTTTATAGAAAAGAGCACTCTTCTACTCTACTTTGTTTCCTATAGGGCCAGAACAGTGAGCTTGCTCAGAACATAATAACTGTGCTTCCTAAACACACGGGCCATATCTAGTTCAACTCTGCTTAGGAAACTGACAAGAACTGTAGCTCCTCTTCAGTCCGATACACTGTACTTGCTGCGAACAGACGCCAGTACTATTTGTCCTGTGTATGGAAATGGCAGCACAATAGTGACTATTCTTACCATAAAACAACTCTTGCTCATAGGACAGAAACTGCATGTGATTCCACTCCATTTAGGACTGGGAAACAAACGCTAGCTCGCCTTACAAGAAACACACTTTGCTTTAGAGAAAAGAGCACTCTTCTACTCTACTGTGTTTCCTATGGCTTCCAAACAGTGAGCTTGCTCAGAACAAAAGTACTGTGCTTCCTACACACAAGGACCATATGTAGTTCAACTCTGCTTAGGAAACTGACAAGAACAGTAGCTCCTATTCAGTCCAATACACTGTACTTGCTGGGAAAAGACACGAGTGCTATTTGCACTGTGTATGGCAATTGGAGCGCAATAGTGACTTTCCTTACCAGAAAACAACTCTTGTTCGTAGGACCAGAAACTGCATGTGATTCAACTCCATTTAGGACTAGGAAACAAACGCTAGCTCGCCTTACAAGAAACACACTCTGCTTTTGAGAAAAGAGCACTCTTCTACTCTACTGTGTTTCCTATAGGGCCAGAACAGTGAGCTTGCTCAGAACATAAGAACTGTGCTTTCTACACACACGGTCCTTATCTAGTTCAACTCTGCTTAGGAAACTGACAAGAACAGTAGCTCCTCTTCAGTCCGATACACTGTACTTGCTGGGAACAGACGCGAGTGCTATTTTCACTGTGTATGGCAATGGGAGCACAATAGTTACTTTCCTTACCAGAAAACAACTCTTGCTCGTAGGACCAGAAATTGCATGTGATTCAACTCCATTTAGGACTGGGAAACAAACGCTAGCTCGCCTTACAAGAAACACACTCTGCTTTTGAGAAAAGAGCACTCTTCTACTCTACTGTGTTTCCTAGGGTTCTGAAAAGTGACCTTGCTCAGAACAAAAGCACTGTGCTTCCTACACACAGGGCCATATGTAGTTCAATTCTGCTTAGGAACCTGACAAGAACAGTAGATCCTCTTCAGTCCAATACACTGTACTTGCTGGGAACAGATGCCAGTGCTATTTGTCCTGTGTATGGCAATGGCAGCGCAATAGTGACTATTCTTACCATAAAACAACTCTTGCTCATAGAACCAGAAGCTGCATGTGATTCCACTCCATTTAGGACTGGGAAACAAACGCTAGCTCGCCTTACAAGAAACACACTCTGCTTTTGAGAAAAGAGCACTCTTCTACTCTATGGTGTTTCCTATGGGGTCCAAACAGTGAGCTTGCTCAGAACAAAAGAACTGTGCTTCATACACAATTGGACCATATCTAGTTCAACTCTGCTTAGGAAACTGACAAGAACAGTAGCTCCTATTCAGTCCAATACACTGTACTTGCTGGGAAAAGACGCGAGTGCTATTTGCACTGTGTATGGCAATTGGAGCGCAATAGTGACTTTCCTTACCAGAAAACAACTCTTGTTCGTAGGACCAGAAACTGCATGTGATTCAACTCCATTTAGGACTAGGAAACAAACGCTAGCTCGCCTTACAAGAAACACACTCTGCTTTTGAGAAAAGAGCACTCTTCTACTCTACTGTGTTTCCTATAGGGCCAGAACAGTGAGCTTGCTCAGAACATAAGAACTGTGCTTTCTACACACACGGTCCTTATCTAGTTCAACTCTGCTTAGGAAACTGACAAGAACAGTAGCTCCTCTTCAGTCCGATACACTGTACTTGCTGGGAACAGACGCGAGTGTTATTTTCACTGTGTATGGCAATGGGAGCACAATAGTTACTTTCCTTACCAGAAAACAACTCTTGCTCGTAGGACCAGAAATTGCATGTGATTCAACTCCATTTAGGACTGGGAAACAAACGCTCGCTCGCCTTACAAGAAACACACTCTGCTTTTGAGAAAAGAGCACTCTTCTACTCTACTGTGTTTCCTAGGGTTCTGAAAAGTGACCTTGCTCAGAACAAAAGCACTGTGCTTCCTACACACACGGCCATATGTAGTTCAATTCTGCTTAGGAACCTGACAAGAACAGTAGATCCTCTTCAGTCCAATACACTGTACTTGCTGGGAACAGATGCCAGTGCTATTTGTCCTGTGTATGGCAATGGCAGCGCAATAGTGACTATTCTTACCATAAAACAACTCTTGCTCATAGAACCAGAAGCTGCATGTGATTCCACTCCATTTAGGACTGGGAAACAAACGCTAGCTCGCCTTACAAGAAACACACTCTGCTTTTGAGAAAAGAGCACTCTTCTACTCTATGGTGTTTCCTATGGGGTCCAAACAGTGAGCTTGCTCAGAACAAAAGAACTGTGCTTCATACACAATTGGACCATATCTAGTTCAACTCTGCTTAGGAAACTGACAAGAGCAGTAGCTCCTCTTCAGTCCAATACACTGTACTTGCTGGGAACAGACGCGAGTGCTATTTGCACTGTGTATGGCATTTGGAGCGCAATAGTGACTCTTCTTACCAGAAAACAACTCTTGTTCGTAGGACCAAAAACTGTCTGTGACTCAACTTCATTTAGGACTGGGAAACAAACGCGAGCTCACCTTACAAGAAACATACTCTGCTTTAGAGAAAAGAGCACTCTTCTACTCTACTGTGTTTCCTATAGGGCCAGAAAAGTGAGCTTGCTCAGAACAAAACAACTGTGCTTCCTACACACACGGGCCATATCTAGTTCAACTCTGCTTAGGAAACTGACAAGAACAGTAGCTCCTCTTCAGTCCTATACACTGTACTTGCTGAGAACAGATGCGAGTGCTATTTGCACTGTGAATGGCAATTGGAGCACAATAGTGACTCGTCTTACAAGAAAACAACTCTTGCTCGTAGGACAAAAAACTGCATGTGACTCAACTCCATTTAGGACTGGGAAACAAACTCTAGCTCGCCTTACAAGAAACACACTCTGCTTTTGAGAAAAGAGCAGTATTCTACTCTAATGTGTTTCCTATAGGGCCAGAACAGTGAGCTTGCTCAGAAAAAAAGAACTGTGCTTCCTACACACACGGGCAATATCTAGTTTAACTCTGCTTAGGAAACTGAGAAGAACAGTAGCTCCTCTTCAGTCCAATACACTGTACTTGCTGGGAACAGATGCCAGTGCTATTTGCACTGTGTATGGCAATGGGAGCGCAATAGTAACTTTCCTTACCAGAAAACAACTCTTGCTTGTAGGACCAGAAACTGCATGTGATTCAACTCCATTTAGGACTGGGAAACAAACGCTAGCTCGCCTTACAAGAAACACACTCTGCTTTAGAGAAAAGAGCACTCTTCTACTCTACTGTGTTTCCTATGGGGTCCAAACAGAGAGCTTGCTCAGAACAAAAGAACTGTGCTTCCTACACACCCGACCATATCTAGTTCAATTCTGCTTAGGAACCTGACAAGAACAGTAGATCCTGTTCAGTCCAATACACTGTACTTGCTGCGAACAGACGCCAGTACTATTTGTCCTGTGTATGGAAATGGCAGCACAATAGTGACTATTCTTACCATAAAACAACTCTTGCTCGTAGGACAGAAACTGCATGTGATTCCACTCCATTTAGGACTGGGAAACAAACGCTAGCTCGCCTTACCAGAAACACACTCTGCTTTAGAGAAAAGAGCACTCTTCTTCTCTACTGTGTTTCCTATGGCTTCCAAACAGAGAGCTTGCTCAGAACAAAAGTACTGTGCTTCCTAAACACAAGGACCATATGTAGTTCAACTCTGCTTAGGAAACTGACAAGAACAGTAGCTCCTCTTCAGTCCTATACACTGTACTTGCTGAGAACAGATGCGAGTGCTATTTGCACTGTGAATGGCAATTGGAGCACAATAGTGACTCGTCTTACCAGAAAACAACTCTTGCTCGTAGGACAAAAAACTGCATGTGACTCAACTCCATTTAGGTCTGGGAAACAAATGCTAGCTCACCTTACAAGAAACACACTCTGCTTTTGAGAAAAGAGCACTCTTCTACTCTACTGTGTTTCCTATGGGGCCCGAACAGTGAGCTTTCTCAGAAAAAAAGAACTGTGCTTCCTACACACACAGCCATATCTAGTTCAATTCTGCTGAGGAACCTGACAAGAACAGTAGATCCTCTTCAGTCCAATACACTGTACTGCTGGGAACAGAAGCCAGTGCTCTTTGTCCTGTGTATGGCAATGGCAGCGCAATAGTGACTCTTCTTACCAGAAAACAACTCTTGCTCGTAGGACCAGAAACTGCATGTGATTCAACTCCATTTAGGACTGGGAAACAAACGCTAGCTCACCTTACAAGAAACACAATCTGCTTTAGAGAAAAGAGCACTCTTCTACTCTACTGTGTTTCCTATAGGGCCAGAAGAGTGAGCATGCTCAGAACAAAAGAACTGTGCTTCCTACACACGGGCCATATCTAGTTCAACTCTGCTTAGGAAACTGACAAGAACAGTAGCTCCTCTTCAGTCCGATACACTGTACTTGCTGGGAACAGACGCGAGTGCTATTTGCACTGTGTATGGCAATGGGAGCGCAATAGTGACTTTCCTTACCAGAAAACAACTCTTGCTCGTAGGACCAGAAACTGCATGTGATTCAACTCCGTTTAGGACTGGGAAACAATTGCTAGCTCGCCTTACATGAAACACTCTCTGCTTTTGAGAAAAGAGCACTCTTCTACTCTACTGTGTTTCCTATGGGGTCCAAACAGTGAGCTTGCTCAGAACAAAGAACTGTGCTTCCTACACACATGGACCATATCTAGTTCAACTCTGCTTAGGAAACTGACAAGAACTGTAGCTTCTCTTCAGTCCGATACACTGTACTTGCTGGGAACAGACAAGAGTGCTATTTGCACTGTGTATGGCAAAGGGAGCGCAATAGTGAATTTCCTTACCAGAAAACAACTCTTGCTCGTAGGACCAGAAACTGCATGTGATTCAACTCCATTTAGGACTCGGAAACAAACGCTAGCTCGCCTTACAAGAAACACAATCTGCTTTAGAGAAAAGAGCACTCTTCTACTCTACTGTGTTTCCTATAGGGCCAGAACAGTGAGCTTGCTCAGAACAAAAGAACTGTGCTTCCTTGACACACGGCCATATCTAGTTCAACTCTGCTTAGGAAACTGAGAAGAACAGTAGCTCCTCTTCAGTCCAATACACTGTACTTGCTGGGAAAAGATGCCAGTGCTATTTGCACTGTGTATGGCAATGGGAGCACAATAGTGACTTTCCTTACCAGAAAACAACTCTTGCTCGTAGGACCAGAAACTGCATGTGATTCAACTCCATTTAGGACTGGGAAACAAACGCTAGCTCGCCTTACAAGAAACACACTCTGCTTTAGCGAAAAGAGCACTCTTCTACTCTACTGTGTTTCCTATGGAGTCCAAACAGTGAGCTTGCTCAGAACAAAAGAACTGTGCTTCCTACACACACGGGCCATATCTAGTTCAACTCTGCTTAGGAAACTGACAAGAACAGTAGCTCCTATTCAGTCCATACACTGTACTTGCTGGGAACAGACGCGAGTGCTATTTGCACTGTGTATGGCAATGACAGCGCAATAGTGACTCTCCTTACCAGAAAACAACTATTGCTCGTAGGAACACAAACTGCATGTGATTCAACGCCATTTAGGACTGGGAAACAAATGCTAGCTTGCCTTAAAGAAACACTCTCTGCTTTTTAAAAAAGAGCAGTCTTCTACTCTACTGTGTTTCCTGGGGGGTCCAAACAGTGAGCTTGCTCAGAACAAAAGAACAGTGCTTCATACACACATGGACCATTTCTAGTTCAACTCTGCTTAGGAAACTGACAAGAACAGTAGGTCTTATTCAGTCCAATACACTGTACATGCTGGGAACAGACGCGAGTGCTATTTGCACTGTGTATGGCATTTGGAGCACAATAGTGACTCTTCTTACCAGAAAACATCTCTTGCTCATAGGACCAAAAACTTCATGTGACTCAAATCCATTTATGACTGGGAAACAAACGCGAGCTTTCCTTACAAGAAACACACTCTGCTTTATAGAAAAGAGCACTCTTCTACTCTACTGTGTTTCCTATAGGGCCAGAACAGTGAGCTTGCTAAAGAACATAATAACTGTGCTTCCTAAAAACACGGGCCATATCTAGTTCAACTCTGCTTAGGAAACTGACAAGAACAGTAGCTCCTCTTCAGTCCGATACACTGTACTTGCTGGGAACAGACGCGAGTGCTATTTGCACTGTGTATGGCAATGACAGCGCAATAGTGACTCTCCTTACCAGAAAACAACTCTTGCTCGTAGGAACACAAACTGCATGTGATTCAACGCCATTTAGGACTGGGAAACAAATGCCAGCTTGCCTTACAAGAAACACACTCTGCTTTTTAGTAAAGAGCACTCTTCTACTCTACTGTGTTTCCTATGGGTTCCAAACAGTGAGCTTGCTCAGAACAAAAGAACTGTGCTTCCTACACACATGGACCATTTCTAGTTCAACTCTGCTTAGGAAACTGACAAGAAAAGTAGCTCCTATTCAGTCCAATACACTGTACATGCTGGGAACAGACGCGAGTGCTATTTGCACTGTGTATGGCATTTGGAGCACAATAGTGACTCTTCTTACCAGAAAACAACTCTTGCTCATAGGACCAAAAACTGCATGTGACTCAAATCCATTTAGGACTGGGAAACAAACGCGAGCTTGCCTTACAAGAAACACACTCTGCTTTATAGAAAAGAGCACTCTTCTACTCTACTGTGTTTCCTATTGGGCCAGAACAGTGAGCTTGCTCACAACATAATAACTGTGCTTCCTAAAAACACGGGCCATATCTAGTTCAACTCTGCTTAGGAAACTGACAAGAACAGTAGCTCCTCTTCAGTCCGATACACTGTACTTGCTGGGAACAGACGCGAGTGCTATTTGCACTGTGTATGGCAAAGGGAGCGCAATAGTGACTTTCCTTACCAGAAAACAACTCTTGCTCGTAGGACCAGAAACTGCATGTGATTCAACTCCATTTAGGACTGGGAAACAAACGATAGCTTGCCTTACAAAAAACACACTCTGCTTTTGAGAAAAGAGCACTCTTCTACTCTACTGTGTTTCCTTTTGGGTCCGAACAGTGAGCTTGCTCAGAACAAAAGAACTGTGCTTCCTACACACACGGCCATATCTAGTTCAATTCTGCTTAGGAACCTGACAAGAACAATAGCTCCTCTTCAGTCCAATACACTGTACTGCTGGGAACAGAAGCCAGTGCTATTGGTCCTGTGTGTGGCAATGGCAGCACAATAGTGACTATTTTTACCATAAAACAACTCTTGCTCGTAGGACAGAAACTGCATGTGATTCCACTCCATTTAGGACTGGGAAACAAACGCTAGCTCACCTTACAAGAAACACACTCTGCTTTAGAGAAAAGAGCACTCTTCTACTCTACTGTGTTTCCTATGGGGTCCAAAGAGTGAGCTTGCTCAGAACAAAAGAACTGTGCTTCCTACACACAAGGACCATATGTAGTTCAACTCTGCTTAGGAAACTGACAATACAGTAGCTCCTATTCAGTCCAATACACTGTACTTGCTGGGAAAAGACGCGAGTGCTATTTGCCCTGTGTATGGCAATGGGAGCGCAATCGTGACTTTCCTTACCAGAAAACAACTCTTGTTCGTAGGACCAGAAACTTCATGTGATTCAACTCCATTTAGGACTGGGAAACAAACACTAGCTCGCCTTTCAATAAACACACTCTGCTTTTGAGAAAAGAGCACTCTTCTACTCTACTGTGTTTCCTATGGCATCCAAAGAGTGAGCTTGCTCAGATCATAATAACTGTGCTTCCTACACACAAGGACCATATGTAGTTCAACTCTGCTTAGGAAACTGACAAGAACAGTAGCTCCTCTTCAGTCCGATACACTGTACTTGCTGGGAACAGACGCGAGTGCTATTTGCACTGTGTATGGCAATGACAGCGCAATAGTGACTCTCCTTACCAGAAAACAACTCTTGCTCATAGGAACACAAACTGCATGTGATTCAACGCCATTTAGGACTGGGAAACAAATGCCAGCTTGCCTTACAAGAAACACACTCTGCTTTTTAGTAAAGAGCACTCTTCTACTCTACTGTGTTTCCTATGGGTTCCAAACAGTGAGCTTGCTCAGAACAAAAGAACTGTGCTTCCTACACACATGGACCATTTCTAGTTCAACTCTGCTTAGGAAACTGACAAGAACAGTAGCTCCTATTCAGTCCAATACACTGTACATGCTGGGAACAGACGCGAGTGCTATTTGCACTGTGTATGGCATTTGGAGCACAATAGTGACTCTTCTTACCAGAAAACAACTCTTGCTCATAGGACCAAAAACTGCATGTGACTCAAATCCATTTAGGACTGGGAAACAAACGCTAGCTTGCCTTACAAGAAACACACTCTGTTTTATAGAAAAGAGCACTCTTCTACTCTACTGTGTTTCCTATAGGGCCAGAACAGTGAGCTTGCTCACAACATAATAACTGTGCTTCCTAAAAACACGGGCCATATCTAGTTCAACTCTGCTTAGGAAACTGACAAGAACAGTAGCTCCTCTTCAGTCCGATACACTGTACTTGCTGGGAACAGACGCGAGTGCTATTTGCACTGTGTATGGCAAAGGGAGCGCAATAGTGACTTTCCTTACCAGAAAACAACTCTTGCTCGTAGGACCAGAAACTGCATGTGATTCAACTCCATTTAGGACTGGGAAACAAACGCGAGCTTGCCTTACAAAAAACACACTCTGCTTTTGAGAAAAGAGCACTCTTCTACTCTACTGTGTTTCCTTTTGGGTCCGAAAGTGAGCTTGCTAAGAACAAAAGAACTGTGCTTCCTACACATACGGCCATATCTAGTTCAATTCTGCTTACGAACCTGACAAGAACAGTAGATCCTCTTCAGTCCAATACACTGTAGTTGCTGCGAACAGATGCCAGTGCTATTTGTCCTGTGTATGGCAATGGCAGCGCAATAGTGAATCTTCTTACCAGAAAACAACTCTTGCTCATAGGACCAAAAACTGCATGTGACTCAAATCCATTTAGGACTGGGAAACAAACGCGAGCTCGCCTAACAAGAAACACACTCTGCTTTATAGAAAAGAGCACTCTTCTACTCTACTGTGTTTCCTATAGGGCCAGAACAGTGAGCTTGCTCAGAACAAAAGAACTGTGCTTCCTAAACACACGGGCCATATCTAGTTCAACTCTGCTTAGGAAACTGACAAGAACTGTAGCTCCTCTTCAGTGTGATACACTGTACTTCCTGGGAACAGACGCGAGTGCTATTTGCACTGTGTATGGCAAAGGGAGCACAATAGTGACTTTCCTTACCAGAAAACAACTCTTGCTCATAGGAACAGAAACTGCATGTGATTCAACTCCATTTAGGACTGGGAAACAAACGATAGCTTGCCTTACAAAAAACACACTCTGCTTTAGAGAAAAGAGCACTCTTCTACTCTACTGTGTTTCCTTTTGGGTCCGAACAGTGAGCTTGCTCAGAACAAAAGAACTGTGCTTCCTACACACACGGCCATATCTAGTTCAATTCTGCTTAGGAACCTGACAAGAACAATAGCTCCTCTTCAGTCTAATACACTGTACTGCTGGGAACAGAAGCCAGTGCTATTTGCACTGTGTATGGCAATGGGAGCGCAATAGTGACTTTCCTTACCAGAAAACAACTCTTGTTCGTAGGACCAGAAACTGCATGTGATTCAACTCCATTTAGGACTAGGAAACAAACGCTAGCTCGCCTTACAAGAAACACACTCTGCTTTTGAGAAAAGAGCACTCTTCTACTCTACTGTGTTTCCTATAGGGCCAGAACAGTGAGCTTGCTCAGAACATAAGAACTGTGCTTTCTACACACACGGTCCTTATCTAGTTCAACTCTGCTTAGGAAACTGACAAGAACAGTAGCTCCTCTTCAGTCCGATACACTGTACTTCCTGGGAACAGACGCGAGTGCAATTTGCACTGTGTATGGCAATGGGAGCGCAATAGTTACTTTCCTTACCAGAAAACAACTCTTGCTCGTAGGACCAGAAATTGCATGTGATTCAACTCCATTTAGGACTGGGAAACAAACGCTAACTCGCCTTACAAGAAACACACTCTGCTTTTGAGAAAAGAGCACTCTTCTACTCTACTTTGTTTCCTAGGGGTCCGAAAAGTGATCTTGCTCAGAACAATAGCACTGTGCTTCCTACACACACGGCCATATGTAGTTCAATTCTGCTTAGGAACCATACAAGAACAGTAGATCCTCTTCAGTCCAATACACTGTACTTGCTGGTAACAGACGCCAGTGCTATTTGTCCTGTGTATGGCAATGGCAGCGCAATAGTGACTATTCTTACCATAAAACAACTCTTGCTCATAGAACCAGAAGCTGCATGTGATTCCACTCCATTTAGGACTGGGAAACAATCGCTAGCTTGCCTTACAAGAAACACACTCTGCTTTTGAGAAAAGAGCACTCTTCTACTCTATGGTGTTTCCTATGGGGTCCAAACAGTGAGCTTGCTCAGAACAAAAGAACTGTGCTTCCTACACACGGTCCATATCTAGTTCAACTCTGCTTAGGAAACTGACAAGAACAGTAGCTCCTCTTCAGTCCGATACACTGTACTTGCTGGGAACAGACGCGAGTGCTATTTGCACTGTGTATGGCAAAGGGAGCTCAATAGTGACTTTCCTTACCAGAAAACAGCTCTTGCTCGTAGGACCAGAAACTGCATGTGATTCAACTCCATTTAGGACTGGGAAAAAAATGATAGCTTGCCTTACAAAAAACACACTCTGCTTTTGAGAAAAGAGCACTCTTCTACTGTACTGTGTTTCCAATGGGGTCCGAAAAGTGAGCTTGCTCAGAACAAAAGCACTGTGCTTCCTACACACACGGCCATATCTAGTTCAATACTGCTTAGGAACCTGACAAGAACAATAGCTCCTCTTCAGTCCAATACACTGTACTGCTGGGAACAGAAGCCAGTGCTATTTATCCTGTGTATGGCAATGGCAGCGCAATAGTGACTACTCTTATCATAAAACAACTCTTGCTCGTAGGACCAGAAACTGCATGTGATTCAACTCCATTTAGGACTGGGAAACAAATGCTAGCTCGCCTTACATGAAACACTCTCTGCTTTTGAGAAAAGAGCACTCTTCTACTCTACTGTGTTTCCTATGGGGTCCAAACAGTGAGCTTCCTCAGAACAAAGAATTGTGCTTCCTACACACATGGACCATATGTAGTTCAACTCGGCTTAGGTACTGACAAGAACAGTAGCTCCTCTTCAGTCCGATACACTGTACTTGCTGGGAACAGACGCGAGTGCTATTTGCACTGTGTATGGCAAAGGGAGCACAATAGTGACTTTCTTTACCAGAAAACAACTCTTGCTCGTAGGACCAGAAACTGCATGTGATTCAACTCCATTTAGGACTGGGAAACAAATGATAGCTTGCCTTACAAAAACACACTGTGCTTTTGAGAAAAGAGCACTCTTCTACTCTACTGTGTTTCCTATGGGGTTCGAACAGTGAGCTTGCTCAGAACAAAAGAACTGTGCTTCCTACACACACGGACATATCTAGTTCAATTCTGCTTAGGAACCTGACAAGAACAGTCGATCCTCTTCAGTTCAATACACTGTACTTGCTGCGAACAGACGCCAGTGCTATTGGTCCTGTGTGTGGCAATGGCAGCACAATAGTGACTATTTTTACCATAAAACAACTCTTGTTCGAAGGACAGAAACTGCATGTGATTCCACGCCATTTAGGACTGGGAAACAAACGCTAGCTCGCCTTACAAGAAACACACTCTGCTTCTGAGAAAAGAGCACTCTTCTACTCTACTGTGTTTCCTATGGGGTCCAAAGAGTGAGCTGGCTCAGAACAAAAGAACTGTGCTTCCTACACACAAGGACCATATGTAGTTCAACTCTGCTTAGGAAACTGACAAGAACAGTAGCTCCTCTTCAGTCCGATACACTGTACTTGCTGGGAACAGACGCGAGTGCTATTTGCACTGTGTATGGCAATGGGAGCGCAATAGTGACTTTCCTTACCAGAAAACAACTCTTGCTCTTAGGACCAGAAACTGCATGTGATTCAACTCCGTTTAGGACTGGGAAACAAATGCTAGCTCGCCTTACATGAAACACTCTCTGCTTTTGAGAAAAGACCACTCTTCTTCTCTACTGTGTTTCCTATGGGGCCCAAACAGTGAGCTTGCTCAGAAAAAAGAACTGTGCTTCCTACACACATGGACCATATCTCGTTCAACTCTGCTTAGGAAACTGACAAGAACAGTAGCTCCTCTTCAGTCCGATACACTGTACTTGCTGGGAACAGACGCGAGTGCTATTTGCACTGTGTATGGCAAAGGTAGCGCAATAGTGACTTTCCTTACCAGAAAACATCTCTTGCTCATAGGACCAGAAACTGCATGTGATTCAACTCCATTTAGGACTGGGAAAAAAATGATAGCTTGCCTTACAAAAAACACACTCTGCTTTTGAGAAAAGAGCACTCTTCTACTGTACTGTGTTTCCTATGGGGTCCGAAAAGTGAGCTTGCTCAGAACAAATGAACTGTGCTTCCTACACACACGGCCATATCTAGTTCAATTCTGCTTAGGAACCTGACAATAACAATAGCTCCTCTTCAGTCCAATACACTGTACTGCTGGGAACAGAAGCCAGTGCTATTTGTCCTGTGTATGGCAATGGCAGCGCAATAGTGACTATTCTTATCATAAAACAACTCTTGCTCGTAGGACCAGAAACTGCATGTGATTCAACTCCATTTAGGACTGGGAAACAAACGATAGCTCGCCTTACAAGAAACACAATCTGCTTTAGAGAAAAGAGCACTCTTCTACTCTACTGTGTTTCCTATAGGGCCAGAACAGTGAGCTTGCTCAGAACAAAAGAACTGTGCTTCCTACACACGGGCCATATCTAGTTCAACTCTGCTTAGGAAACTGACAAGAACAGTAGCTCCTCTTCAGTCCGATACACTGTACTTGCTGGGAACAGACGCGAGTGCTATTTGCACTGTGTGGCAATGGGAGCGCAATAGTGACTTTCCTTACCAGAAAACAACTCTTGCTCGTAGCACCAGAAACTGCATGTGATTCAACTCCGTTTAGGACTGGGAAACAAATGCTAGCTCGCCTTACATGAAACACTCTCTGCTTTTGAGAAAAGAGCACTCTTCTACTCTACTGTGTTTCCTATGGGGTCCAAACAGTGAGCTTGCTCAGAACAAAGAACTGTGCTTCCTACACACATGGACCATATCTAGTTCAACTCTGCTTAGGAAACTGACAAGAACAGTAGCTCCTCTTCAGTCCGATACACTGTACTTGCTGGGAACAGACGCGAGTGCTATTTGCACTGTGTATGGCAAAGGGAGCACAATAGTGACTTTCTTTACCAGAAAACAACTCTTGCTCGTAGGACCAGAAACTGCATGTGATTCAACTCCATTTAGGACTGGGAAACAAATGATAGCTTGCCTTACAAAAAACACACTGTGCTTTTGAGAAAAGAGCACTCTTCTACTCTACTGTGTTTCCTATAGGGCCAGAAAAGTGAGCTTGCTCAGAACAAAACAACTGTGCTTCCTACACACACGGGCCATATCTAGTTCAACTCTGCTTAGGAAACTGACAAGAACAGTAGCTCCTCTTCAGTCCGATACACTGTACTTGCTGAGAACAGATGCGAGGGCTATTTGCACTGTGAATGGCAATTGGAGCACTATGGTGACTCGTCCTACCAGAAAACAACTCTTGCTCGTAGGACAAAAAACTGCATGTGACTCAACTCCATTTAGGACTGGGAATCAAACTCTAGCTCGCCTTACAAGAAACACACTCTGCTTTAGAGAAAAGAGCACTCTTCTACTCTACTGTGTTTCCTATGGGGTTCGAACAGTGAGCTTGCTCAGAACAAAAGAACTGTGCTTCCTACACACACGGCCATATCTAGTTCAATTTTGCTTAGGAACCTGACAAGAACAGTAGGTCCTCTTCAGTCCAATACACTGTACTTGCTGCGAACAGACGCCAGAGCTATTGGTCCTGTGTGTGGCAATGGCAGCACAATAGTGACTATTTTTACCATAAAACAACTCTTGCTCGTAGGACAGAAAGTGCATGTGATTCCACTCCATTTAGGACTCGGAAACAAACGCTAGCTCGCCTTACAAGAAACACACTCTCCTTTAGAGAAAAGAGCACTCTACTACTCTACTGTGTTTCCTATGGTGTCCAAAGAGTGAGCTAGCTCAGAACAAAAGAACTGTGCTTCCTACACACAAAGACCATATGTAGTTCAACTCTGCTTAGGAAACTGACAAAAACAGTAGCTCCTATTCAGTCTAATACACTGTACTTGCTGGGAAAAGACGCAAGTGCTATTTGCCTTCTGTATGGCAATGGGAGCGCAATAGTGACTTTCCTTACCAGAAAACAACTCTTGTTCGTAGGACCAGAAACTGCATGTGATTCAACTCCATTTAGGACTGGGAAACAAACGCTAGCTCGCCTTACAAGAAACACACTCTGCTTTTGAGAAAAGAGCACTCTTCTACTCTACTGTGTTTCCTATGGCGTCCAAACAGTGAGCTTGCTCAGAACAAAAGAACTGTGCTTCCTACACAATTGGACCATATGTAGTTCAACTCTGCTTAGGAAACTGACAAGAACAGTAGCTCCTATTCAGTCCAATACACTGTACTTGCTGGGAACAGACGCGAGTGCTATTTGCACTGTGTATGGCATTTGGAGCGCAATAGTGACTCTTCTTACCAGAAAACAACTCTTGCTCGTAGGACCAAAAATTGTCTGGGACTCAACTCCATTTAGGACTGGGAAACAAACGTGAGCTCGCCTTACAAGAAACACCCTCTGCTTTTGAGAAAAGAGCACTCTTCTACTCTACTGTGTTTCCTATAGGGCCAGAACAGTGAGCTTGCTCAGAACAAATGAACTGTGCTTCCTAGACACACGGGCCATATCTAGTTCAACTCTGCTTAGGAAACTGAGAAGAACAGTAGCTCCTCTTCAGTCCAATACACTGTACTTGCTGGGAACAGATGCCAGTGCTATTTGCACTGTGTATGGCAATGGGAGCGCAATAGTGACTTTCCTTACCAGAAAACAACTCTTGCTCGTAGGACCAGAAACTGCATGTGATTCAACTCCATTTAGGACTGAGAAACAAACGCTAGCTCGCCTTACAAGAAACACACTCTGCTTTAGAGAAAAGAGCACTCTTCTACTCTACTGTGTTTCCTATGGGGTCCAAACAGTGAGCTTGCTCAGAACAAAAGAACTGTGCTTGCTACACGCACGGACCATATGTAGTTCAACTCTGCTTAGGAAACTGACAAGAACAGTAGCTCCTCTTAAGTCCGATACACTGTACTTGCTGGGAAGAGACGCGAGTGCTATTTGCACTGTGTATGGCAATGACAGCGCAATAGTGACTCTCCTTACCAGAAAACAACTCTTGCTCGTAGGAACACAAACTGCATGTGATTCAACGCCATTTAGGCCTGGGAAACAAATGCTAGCTTGCCTTACAAGAAACACTCTCTGCTTTTTAGAAAAGAGCACTCTTCTACTCTACTGTGTTTCCTATGGGTTCCAAAAAGTGAGCTTGCTCAGAACAAAAGAACTGTGCTTCCTACACACATGGACCATATCTAGTTCAATTCTGCTTAGGAACCTGACAAGAACAGTAGATCCTCTTCAGTCCAATACACTGTAGTTGCTGCGAACAGATGCCAGTGCTATTTGTCCTGTGTATGGCAATGGCAGCGCAATAGTGAATCTTCTTACCAGAAAACAACTCTTGCTCATAGGACCAAAAACTGCATGTGACTCAAATCCATTTAGGACTGGGAAACAAACGCGAGCTCGCCTAACAAGAAACACATTCTGCTTTATAGAAAAGAGCACTCTTCTACTCTACTTTGTTTCCTATAGGGCCAGAACAGTGAGATTGCTCAGAACATAATAACTGTGCTTCCTAAACACACGGGCCATATCTAGTTCAACTCTGCTTAGGAAACTGACAAGAACTGTAGCTCCTCTTCAGTCCGATACACTGTACTTGCTGCGAACAGACGCCAGTACTAGTTGTCCTGTGTATGGAAATGGCAGCACAATAGTGACTATTCTTACCATAAAACAACTCTTGCTCATAGGACAGAATCTGCATGTGATTCCACTCCATTTAGGACTGGGAAACAAACGCTAGCTCGCCTTACAAGAAACACACTCTGCTTTAGAGAAAAGAGCACTCTTCTACTCTACTGTGTTTCCTATGGCTTCCAAACAGTGAGCTTGCTCAGAACAAAAGTACTGTGCTTCCTACACACAAGGACCATATGTAGTTCAACTCTGCTTAGGAAACTGACAAGAACAGTAGCTCCTATTCAGTCCAATACACTGTACTTGCTGGGAAAAGACACGAGTGCTATTTGCACTGTGTATGGCAATGGGAGCACAATAGTGACTTTCCTTACCAGAAAACAACTCTTGTTCGTAGGACCAGAAACTGCATGTGATTCAACTCCATTTAGGACTAGGAAACAAACGCTAGCTCGCCTTACAAGAAACACACTCTGCTTTTGAGAAAAGAGCACTCTTCTACTCTACTGTGTTTCCTATAGGGCCAGAACAGTGAGCTTGCTCAGAACATAAGAAATGTGCTTTCTACACACACGGTCCTTATCTAGTTCAACTCTGCTTAGGAAACTGACAAGAACAGTAGCTCCTCTTCAGTCCGATACACTGTACTTGCTGGGAACAGACGCGAGTGCCATTTTCACTGTGTATGCAATGGGAGCGCAATAGTTACTTTCCTTACCAGAAAACAACTCTTGCTCGTAGGACCAGAAATTGCATGTGATTCAACTCCATTTAGGACTGGGAAACAAACACTAGCTCGCCTTACAAGAAACACACTCTGCTTTTGAGAAAAGAGCACTCTTCTACTGTACTGTGTTTCCTAGGGTTCTGACAAGTGATCTTGCTCAGAACAAAAGCACTGTGCTTCCTACACACACGGCCATATGTAGTTCAATTCTGCTTAGGAACCTGACAAGAACAGTAGATCCTCTTCAGTCCAATACACTGTACTTGCTGGGAACAGACGCCAGTGCTATTTGTCCTGTGTATGGCAATGGCAGCGCAATAGTGACTATTCTTACCATAAAACAACTCTTGCTCATAGAACCAGAAGCTGCATGTGATTCCACTCCATTTAGGACTGGGAAACAAACGCTAGCTCGCCTTACAAGAAAATCACTCTGCTTTTGAGAAAAGAGCACTCTTCTACTCTATGGTGTTTCCTATGGGGTCCAAACAGTGAGCTTGCTCAGAACAAAAGAACTGTGCTTCCTACACAATTGGACCATATCTAGTTCAACTCTGCTTAGGAAACTGACAAGAGCAGTAGCTCCTCTTCAGTCCAATACACTGTACTTGCTGGGAACAGACGCGAGTGCTATTTGCACTGTGTATGGCATTTGGAGCGCAATAGTGCCTCTTCTTACCAGAAAACAACTCTTGTTCGTAGGACCAAAAACTGTCTGTGACTCAACTTCATTTAGGACTGGGAAACAAACGCGAGCTCGCCTTACAAGAAACACACTCTGCTTTAGAGAAAAGAGCACTCTTCTACTCTACTGTGTTTCCTATAGGGCCAGAAAAGTGAGCTTGCTCAGAACAAAACAACTGTGCTTCCTACACACACGGGCCATATCTAGTTCAACTCTGCTTAGGAAACTGACAAGAACAGTAGCTCCTCTTCAGTCCTATACACTGTACTTGCTGAGAACAGATGCGAGTGCTATTTGCACTGTGAATGGCAATTGGAGCACAATAGTGACTCGTCTTACAAGAAAACAACTCTTGCTCGTAGGACAAAAAACTGCATGTGACTCAACTCCATTTAGGACTGGGAAACAAACTCTAGCTCGCCTTACAAGAAACACACTCTGCTTTTGAGAAAAGAGCAGTATTCTACTCTAATGTGTTTCCTATAGGGCCAGAACATTGAGCTTGCTCAGAAAAAAAGAACTGTGCTTCCTACACACACGGGCAATATCTAGTTTAACTCTGCTTAGGAAACTGAGAAGAACAGTAGCTCCTCTTCAGTCCAATACACTGTACTTGCTGGGAACAGATGCCAGTGCTATTTGCACTGTGTATGGCAATGGGAGCGCAATAGTAACTTTCCTTACCAGAAAACAACTCTTGCTCGTAGGACCAGAAACTGCATGTGATTCAACTCCATTTAGGACTGGGAAACAAACGCTAGCTCGCCTTACAAGAAACACACTCTGCTTTAGAGAAAAGAGCACTCTTCTACTCTACTGTGTTTCCTATGGGGTCCAAACAGAGAGCTTGCTCAGAACAAAAGAACTGTGCTTCCTACACACCCGACCATATGTAGTTCAATTCTGCTTAGGAACCTGACAAGAACAGTAGATCCTGTTCAGTCCAATACACTGTACTTGCTGCGAACAGACGCCAGTACTATTTCCTGTGTATGGAAATGGCAGCACAATAGTGACTATTCTTACCATAAAACAACTCTTGCTCGTAGGACAGAAACTGCATGTGATTCCACTCCATTTAGGACTGGGAAACAAACGCTAGCTCGCCTTACCAGAAACACACTCTGCTTTAGAGAAAAGAGCACTCTTCTTCTCTACTGTGTTTCCTATGGCTTCCAAACAGAGAGCTTGCTCAGAACAAAAGTACTGTGCTTCCTAAACACAAGGACCATATGTAGTTCAACTCTGCTTAGGAAACTGACAAGAACAGTAGCTCCTCTTCAGTCCTATACACTGTACTTGCTGAGAACAGATGCGAGTGCTATTTGCACTGTGAATGGCAATTGGAGCACAATAGTGACTCGTCTTACCAGAAAACAACTCTTGCTCGTAGGACAAAAAACTGCATGTGACTCAACTCCATTTAGGTCTGGGAAACAAATGCTAGCTCACCTTACAAGAAACACACTCTGCTTTTGAGAAAAGAGCACTCTTCTACTCTACTGTGTTTCCTATGGGGCCCGAACAGTGAGCTTTCTCAGAAAAAAAGAACTGTGCTTCCTACACACACAGCCATATCTAGTTCAATTCTGCTGAGGAACCTGACAAGAACAGTAGATCCTCTTCAGTCCAATACACTGTACTGCTGGGAACAGAAGCCAGTGCTCTTTGTCCTGTGTATGGCAATGGCAGCGCAATAGTGACTCTTCTTACCAGAAAACAACTCTTGCTCGTAGGACCAGAAACTGCATGTGATTCAACTCCATTTAGGACTGGGAAACAAACGCTAGCTCACCTTACAAGAAACACAATCTGCTTTAGAGAAAAGAGCACTCTTCTACTCTACTGTGTTTCCTATAGGGCCAGAAGAGTGAGCATGCTCAGAACAAAAGAACTGTGCTTCCTACACACGGGCCATATCTAGTTCAACTCTGCTTAGGAAACTGACAAGAACAGTAGCTCCTCTTCAGTCCGATACACTGTACTTGCTGGGAACAGACGCGAGTGCTATTTGCACTGTGTATGGCAATGGGAGCACAATAGTGACTTTCCTCACCAGAAAACAACTCTTGCTCGTAGGACCAGAAACTGCATGTGATTCAACTCCGTTTAGGACTGGGAAACAATTGCTAGCTCGCCTTACATGAAACACTCTCTGCTTTTGAGAAAAGAGCACTCTTCTACTCTACTGTGTTTCCTATGGGGTCCAAACAGTGAGCTTGCTCAGAACAAAGAACTGTGCTTCCTACACACATGGACCATATCTAGTTCAACTCTGCTTAGGAAACTGACAAGAACTGTAGCTTCTCTTCAGTCCGATACACTGTACTTGCTGGGAACAGACAAGAGTGCTATTTGCACTGTGTATGAATATGGGAGCGCAATAGTGACTTTCCTTACCAGAAAACAACTCTTGCTCGTAGGACCAGAAACTGCATGTGATTCAACTCCATTTAGGACTCGGAAACAAACGCTAGCTCGCCTTACAAGAAACACAATCTGCTTTAGAGAAAAGAGCACTCTTCTACTCTACTGTGTTTCCTATAGGGCCAGAACAGTGAGCTTGCTCAGAACAAAAGAACTGTGCTTCCTTGACACACGGCCATATCTAGTTCAACTCTGCTTAGGAAACTGAGAAGAACAGTAGCTCCTCTTCAGTCCAATACACTGTACTTGCTGGGAAAAGATGCCAGTGCTATTTGCACTGTGTATGGCAATGGGAGCACAATAGTGACTTTCCTTACCAGAAAACAACTCTTGCTCGTAGGACCAGAAACTGCATGTGATTCAACTCCATTTAGGACTGGGAAACAAACGCTAGCTCGCCTTACAAGAAACACACTCTGCTTTAGCGAAAAGAGCACTCTTCTACTCTACTGTGTTTCCTATGGAGTCCAAACAGTGAGCTTGCTCAGAACAAAAGAACTGTGCTTCCTACACACACGGGCCATATCTAGTTCAACTCTGCTTAGGAAACTGACAAGAACAGTAGCTCCTATTCAGTCCATACACTGTACTTGCTGGGAACAGACGCGAGTGCTATTTGCACTGTGTATGGCAATGACAGCGCAATAGTGACTCTCCTTACCAGAAAACAACTATTGCTCGTAGGAACACAAACTGCATGTGATTCAACGCCATTTAGGACTGGGAAACAAATGCTAGCTTGCCTTAAAGAAACACTCTCTGCTTTTTAAAAAAGAGCACTCTTCTACTCTACTGTGTTTCCTGGGGGGTCCAAACAGTGAGCTTGCTCAGAACAAAAGAACAGTGCTTCATACACACATGGACCATTTCTAGTTCAACTCTGCTTAGGAAACTGACAAGAACAGTAGGTCTTATTCAGTCCAATACACTGTACATGCTGGGAACAGACGCGAGTGCTATTTGCACTGTGTATGGCACTTGGAGCACAATAGTGACTCTTCTTACCAGAAAACATCTCTTGCTCATAGGACCAAAAACTTCATGTGACTCAAATCCATTTATGACTGGGAAACAAACGCGAGCTTTCCTTACAAGAAACACACTCTGCTTTATAGAAAAGAGCACTCTTCTACTCTACTGTGTTTCCTATAGGGCCAGAACAGTGAGCTTGCTAAAGAACATAATAACTGTGCTTCCTAAAAACACGGGCCATATCTAGTTCAACTCTGCTTAGGAAACTGACAAGAACAGTAGCTCCTCTTCAGTCCGATACACTGTACTTGCTGGGAACAGACGCGAGTGCTATTTGCACTGTGTATGGCAATGACAGCGCAATAGTGACTCTCCTTACCAGAAAACAACTCTTGCTCGTAGGAACACAAACTGCATGTGATTCAACGCCATTTAGGACTGGGAAACAAATGCCAGCTTGCCTTACAAGAAACACACTCTGCTTTTTAGTAAAGAGCACTCTTCTACTCTACTGTGTTTCCTATGGGTTCCAAACAGTGAGCTTGCTCAGAACAAAAGAACTGTGCTTCCTACACACATGGACCATTTCTAGTTCAACTCTGCTTAGGAAACTGACAAGAACAGTAGCTCCTATTCAGTCCAATACACTGTACATGCTGGGAACAGACGCGAGTGCTATTTGCACTGTGTATGGCATTTGGAGCACAATAGTGACTCTTCTTACCAGAAAACAACTCTTGCTCATAGGACCAAAAACTGCATGTGACTCAAATCCATTTAGGACTGGGAAACAAACGCGAGCTTGCCTTACAAGAAACACACTCTGCTTTATAGAAAAGAGCACTCTTCTACTCTACTGTGTTTCCTATTGGGCCAGAACAGTGAGCTTGCTCACAACATAATAACTGTGCTTCCTAAAAACACGGGCCATATCTAGTTCAACTCTGCTTAGGAAACTGACAAGAACAGTAGCTCCTCTTCAGTCCGATACACTGTACTTGCTGGGAACAGACGCGAGTGCTATTTGCACTGGGTATGGCAAAGGGAGCGCAATAGTGACTTTCCTTACCAGAAAACAACTCTTGCTCGTAGGACCAGAAACTGCATGTGATTCAACTCCATTTAGGACTGGGAAACAAACGATAGCTTGCCTTACAAAAAACACACTCTGCTTTTGAGAAAAGAGCACTCTTCTACTCTACTGTGTTTCCTTTTGGGTCCGAACAGTGAGCTTGCTCAGAACAAAAGAACTGTGCTTCCTACACACACGGCCATATCTAGTTCAATTCTGCTTAGGAACCTGACAAGAACAATAGCTCCTCTTCAGTCCAATACACTGTACTGCTGGGAACAGAAGCCAGTGCTATTGGTCCTGTGTGTGGCAATGGCAGCACAATAGTGACTATTTTTACCATAAAACAACTCTTGCTCGTAGGACAGAAACTGCATGTGATTCCACTCCATTTAGGACTGGGAAACAAACGCTAGCTCACCTTACAAGAAACACACTCTGCTTTAGAGAAAAGAGCACTCTTCTACTCTACTGTGTTTCCTATGGGGTCCAAAGAGTGAGCTTGCTCAGAACAAAAGAACTGTGCTTCCTACACACAAGGACCATATGTAGTTCAACTCTGCTTAGGAAACTGACAATACAGTAGCTCCTATTCAGTCCAATACACTGTACTTGCTGGGAAAAGACGCGAGTGCTATTTGCCCTGTGTATGGCAATGGGAGCGCAATCGTGACTTTCCTTACCAGAAAACAACTCTTGTTCGTAGGACCAGAAACTTCATGTGATTCAACTCCATTTAGGACTGGGAAACAAACACTAGCTCGCCTTTCAATAAACACACTCTGCTTTTGAGAAAAGAGCACTCTTCTACTCTACTGTGTTTCCTATGGCATCCAAAGAGTGAGCTTGCTCAGATCATAATAACTGTGCTTCCTACACACAAGGACCATATGTAGTTCAACTCTGCTTAGGAAACTGACAAGAACAGTAGCTCCTCTTCAGTCCGATACACTGTACTTGCTGGGAACAGACGCGAGTGCTATTTGCACTGTGTATGGCAATGACAGCGCAATAGTGACTCTCCTTACCAGAAAACAACTCTTGCTCATAGGAACACAAACTGCATGTGATTCAACGCCATTTAGGACTGGGAAACAAATGCCAGCTTGCCTTACAAGAAACACACTCTGCTTTTTAGTAAAGAGCACTCTTCTACTCTACTGTGTTTCCTATGGGTTCCAAACAGTGAGCTTGCTCAGAACAAAAGAACTGTGCTTCCTACACACATGGACCATTTCTAGTTCAACTCTGCTTAGGAAACTGACAAGAACAGTAGCTCCTATTCAGTCCAATACACTGTACATGCTGGGAACAGACGCGAGTGCTATTTGCACTGTGTATGGCATTTGGAGCACAATAGTGACTCTTCTTACCAGAAAACAACTCTTGCTCATAGGACCAAAAACTGCATGTGACTCAAATCCATTTAGGACTGGGAAACAAACGCTAGCTTGCCTTACAAGAAACACACTCTGTTTTATAGAAAAGAGCACTCTTCTACTCTACTGTGTTTCCTATAGGGCCAGAACAGTGAGCTTGCTCACAACATAATAACTGTGCTTCCTAAAAACACGGGCCATATCTAGTTCAACTCTGCTTAGGAAACTGACAAGAACAGTAGCTCCTCTTCAGTCCGATACACTGTACTTGCTGGGAACAGACGCGAGTGCTATTTGCACTGTGTATGGCAAAGGGAGCGCAATAGTGACTTTCCTTACCAGAAAACAACTCTTGCTCGTAGGACCAGAAACTGCATGTGATTCAACTCCATTTAGGACTGGGAAACAAACGCGAGCTTGCCTTAAAAAAAAACACACTCTGCTTTTGAGAAAAGAGCACTCTTCTACTCTACTGTGTTTCCTTTTGGGTCCGAAAGTGAGCTTGCTCAGAACAAAAGAACTGTGCTTCCTACACATACGGCCATATCTAGTTCAATTCTGCTTACGAACCTGACAAGAACAGTAGATCCTCTTCAGTCCAATACACTGTAGTTGCTGCGAACAGATGCCAGTGCTATTTGTCCTGTGTATGGCAATGGCAGCGCAATAGTGAATCTTCTTACCAGAAAACAACTCTTGCTCATAGGACCAAAAACTGCATGTGACTCAAATCCATTTAGGACTGGGAAACAAACGCGAGCTCGCCTAACAAGAAACACACTCTGCTTTATAGAAAAGAGCACTCTTCTACTCTACTGTGTTTCCTATAGGGCCAGAACAGTGAGCTTGCTCAGAACAAAAGAACTGTGCTTCCTAAACACACGGGCCATATCTAGTTCAACTCTGCTTAGGAAACTGACAAGAACTGTAGCTCCTCTTCAGTCTGATACACTGTACTTCCTGGGAACAGACGCGAGTGCTATTTGCACTGTGTATGGCAAAGGGAGCACAATAGTGACTTTCCTTACCAGAAAACAACTCTTGCTCATAGGACCAGAAACTGCATGTGATTCAACTCCATTTAGGACTGGGAAACAAACGATAGCTTGCCTTACAAAAAACACACTCTGCTTTAGAGAAAAGAGCACTCTTCTACTCTACTGTGTTTCCTTTTGGGTCCGAACAGTGAGCTTGCTCAGAACAAAAGAACTGTGCTTCCTACACACACGGCCATATCTAGTTCAATTCTGCTTAGGAACCTGACAAGAACAATAGCTCCTCTTCAGTCTAATACACTGTACTGCTGGGAACAGAAGCCAGTGCTATTTGCACTGTGTATGGCAATGGGAGCGCAATAGTGACTTTCCTTACCAGAAAACAACTCTTGTTCATAGGACCAGAAACTGCATGTGATTCAACTCCATTTAGGACTAGGAAACAAACGCTAGCTCGCCTTACAAGAAACACACTCTGCTTTTGAGAAAAGAGCACTCTTCTACTCTACTGTGTTTCCTATAGGGCCAGAACAGTGAGCTTGCTCAGAACATAAGAACTGTGCTTTCTACACACACGGTCCTTATCTAGTTCAACTCTGCTTAGGAAACTGACAAGAACAGTAGCTCCTCTTCAGTCCGATACACTGTACTTCCTGGGAACAGACGCGAGTGCAATTTGCACTGTGTATGGCAATGGGAGCGCAATAGTTACTTTCCTTACCAGAAAACAACTCTTGCTCGTAGGACCAGAAATTGCATGTGATTCAACTCCATTTAGGACTGGGAAACAAACGCTAACTCGCCTTACAAGAAACACACTCTGCTTTTGAGAAAAGAGCACTCTTCTACTCTACTTTGTTTCCTAGGGGTCCGAAAGTGATCTTGCTCAGAACAATAGCACTGTGCTTCCTACACACACGGCCATATGTAGTTCAATTCTGCTTAGGAACCATACAAGAACAGTAGATCCTCTTCAGTCCAATACACTGTACTTGCTGGTAACAGACGCCAGTGCTATTTGTCCTGTGTATGGCAATGGCAGCGCAATAGTGACTATTCTTACCATAAAACAACTCTTGCTCATAGAACCAGAAGCTGCATGTGATTCCACTCCATTTAGGACTGGGAAACAATCGCTAGCTTGCCTTACAAGAAACACACTCTGCTTTTGAGAAAAGAGCACTCTTCTACTCTATGGTGTTTCCTATGGGGTCCAAACAGTGAGCTTGCTCAGAACAAAAGAACTGTGCTTCCTACACACGGTCCATATCTAGTTCAACTCTGCTTAGGAAACTGACAAGAACAGTAGCTCCTCTTCAGTCCGATACACTGTACTTGCTGGGAACAGACGCGAGTGCTATTTGCACTGTGTATGGCAAAGGGAGCTCAATAGTGACTTTCCTTACCAGAAAACAGCTCTTGCTCGTAGGACCAGAAACTGCATGTGATTCAACTCCATTTAGGACTGGGAAAAAAATGATAGCTTGCCTTACAAAAAACACACTCTGCTTTTGAGAAAAGAGCACTCTTCTACTGTACTGTGTTTCCAATGGGGTCCGAAAAGTGAGCTTGCTCAGAACAAAAGCACTGTGCTTCCTACACACACGGCCATATCTAGTTCAATACTGCTTAGGAACCTGACAAGAACAATAGCTCCTCTTCAGTCCAATACACTGTACTGCTGGGAACAGAAGCCAGTGCTATTTATCCTGTGTATGGCAATGGCAGCGCAATAGTGACTACTCTTATCATAAAACAACTCTTGCTCGTAGGACCAGAAACTGCATGTGATTCAACTCCATTTAGGACTGGGAAACAAATGCTAGCTCGCCTTACATGAAACACTCTCTGCTTTTGAGAAAAGAGCACTCTTCTACTCTACTGTGTTTCCTATGGGGTCCAAACAGTGAGCTTCCTCAGAACAAAGAATTGTGCTTCCTACACACATGGACCATATGTAGTTCAACTCTGCTTAGGAACTGACAAGAACAGTAGCTCCTCTTCAGTCCGATACACTGTACTTGCTGGGAACAGACGCGAGTGCTATTTGCACTGTGTATGGCAAAGGGAGCACAATAGTGACTTTCTTTACCAGAAAACAACTCTTGCTCGTAGGACCAGAAACTGCATGTGATTCAACTCCATTTAGGACTGGGAAACAAATGATAGCTTGCCTTACAAAAACACACTGTGCTTTTGAGAAAAGAGCACTCTTCTACTCTACTGTGTTTCCTATGGGGTTCGAACAGTGAGCTTGCTCAGAACAAAAGAACTGTGCTTCCTACACACACGGACATATCTAGTTCAATTCTGCTTAGGAACCTGACAAGAACAGTCGATCCTCTTCAGTCCAATACACTGTACTTGCTGCGAACAGACGCCAGTGCTATTGGTCCTGTGTGTGGCAATGGCAGCACAATAGTGACTATTTTTACCATAAAACAACTCTTGTTCGAAGGACAGAAACTGCATGTGATTCCACGCCATTTAGGACTGGGAAACAAACGCTAGCTCGCCTTACAAGAAACACACTCTGCTTCTGAGAAAAGAGCACTCTTCTACTCTACTGTGTTTCCTATGGGGTCCAAAGAGTGAGCTGGCTCAGAACAAAAGAACTGTGCTTCCTACACACAAGGACCATATGTAGTTCAACTCTGCTTAGGAAACTGACAAGAACAGTAGCTCCTCTTCAGTCCGATACACTGTACTTGCTGGGAACAGACGCGAGTGCTATTTGCACTGTGTATGGCAATGGGAGCGCAATAGTGACTTTCCTTACCAGAAAACAACTCTTGCTCTTAGGACCAGAAACTGCATGTGATTCAACTCCGTTTAGGACTGGGAAACAAATGCTAGCTCGCCTTACATGAAACACTCTCTGCTTTTGAGAAAAGACCACTCTTCTTCTCTACTGTGTTTCCTATGGGGCCCAAACAGTGAGCTTGCTCAGAACAAAGAACTGTGCTTCCTACACACATGGACCATATCTCGTTCAACTCTGCTTAGGAAACTGACAAGAACAGTAGCTCCTCTTCAGTCCGATACACTGTACTTGCTGGGAACAGACGCGAGTGCTATTTGCACTGTGTATGGCAAAGGTAGCGCAATAGTGACTTTCCTTACCAGAAAACATCTCTTGCTCATAGGACCAGAAACTGCATGTGATTCAACTCCATTTAGGACTGGGAAAAAAATGATAGCTTGCCTTACAAAAAACACACTCTGCTTTTGAGAAAAGAGCACTCTTCTACTGTACTGTGTTTCCTATGGGGTCCGAAAAGTGAGCTTGCTCAGAACAAATGAACTGTGCTTCCTACACACACGGCCATATCTAGTTCAATTCTGCTTAGGAACCTGACAATAACAATAGCTCCTCTTCAGTCCAATACACTGTACTGCTGGGAACAGAAGCCAGTGCTATTTGTCCTGTGTATGGCAATGGCAGCGCAATAGTGACTATTCTTATCATAAAACAACTCTTGCTCGTAGGACCAGAAACTGCATGTGATTCAACTCCATTTAGGACTGGGAAACAAACGATAGCTCGCCTTACAAGAAACACAATCTGCTTTAGAGAAAAGAGCACTCTTCTACTCTACTGTGTTTCCTATAGGGCCAGAACAGTGAGCTTGCTCAGAACAAAAGAACTGTGCTTCCTACACACGGGCCATATCTAGTTCAACTCTGCTTAGGAAACTGACAAGAACAGTAGCTCCTCTTCAGTCCGATACACTGTACTTGCTGGGAACAGACGCGAGTGCTATTTGCACTGTGTGGCAATGGGAGCGCAATAGTGACTTTCCTTACCAGAAAACAACTCTTGCTCGTAGCACCAGAAACTGCATGTGATTCAACTCCGTTTAGGACTGGGAAACAAATGCTAGCTCGCCTTACATGAAACACTCTCTGCTTTTGAGAAAAGAGCACTCTTCTACTCTACTGTGTTTCCTATGGGGTCCAAACAGTGAGCTTGCTCAGAACAAAGAACTGTGCTTCCTACACACATGGACCATATCTAGTTCAACTCTGCTTAGGAAACTGACAAGAACAGTAGCTCCTCTTCAGTCCGATACACTGTACTTGCTGGGAACAGACGCGAGTGCTATTTGCACTGTGTATGGCAAAGGGAGCACAATAGTGACTTTCTTTACCAGAAAACAACTCTTGCTCGTAGGACCAGAAACTGCATGTGATTCAACTCCATTTAGGACTGGGAAACAAATGATAGCTTGCCTTACAAAAAACACACTGTGCTTTTGAGAAAAGAGCACTCTTCTACTCTACTGTGTTTCCTATAGGGCCAGAAAAGTGAGCTTGCTCAGAACAAAACAACTGTGCTTCCTACACACACGGGCCATATCTAGTTCAACTCTGCTTAGGAAACTGACAAGAACAGTAGCTCCTCTTCAGTCCGATACACTGTACTTGCTGAGAACAGATGCGAGGGCTATTTGCACTGTGAATGGCAATTGGAGCACTATGGTGACTCGTCCTACCAGAAAACAACTCTTGCTCGTAGGACAAAAAACTGCATGTGACTCAACTCCATTTAGGACTGGGAATCAAACTCTAGCTCGCCTTACAAGAAACACACTCTGCTTTAGAGAAAAGAGCACTCTTCTACTCTACTGTGTTTCCTATGGGGTTCGAACAGTGAGCTTGCTCAGAACAAAAGAACTGTGCTTCCTACACACACGGCCATATCTAGTTCAATTTTGCTTAGGAACCTGACAAGAACAGTAGGTCCTCTTCAGTCCAATACACTGTACTTGCTGCGAACAGACGCCAGAGCTATTGGTCCTGTGTGTGGCAATGGCAGCACAATAGTGACTATTTTTACCATAAAACAACTCTTGCTCGTAGGACAGAAAGTGCATGTGATTCCACTCCATTTAGGACTCGGAAACAAACGCTAGCTCGCCTTACAAGAAACACACTCTCCTTTAGAGAAAAGAGCACTCTACTACTCTACTGTGTTTCCTATGGTGTCCAAAGAGTGAGCTAGCTCAGAACAAAAGAACTGTGCTTCCTACACACAAAGACCATATGTAGTTCAACTCTGCTTAGGAAACTGACAAAAACAGTAGCTCCTATTCAGTCTAATACACTGTACTTGCTGGGAAAAGACGCAAGTGCTATTTGCCTTCTGTATGGCAATGGGAGCGCAATAGTGACTTTCCTTACCAGAAAACAACTCTTGTTCGTAGGACCAGAAACTGCATGTGATTCAACTCCATTTAGGACTGGGAAACAAACGCTAGCTCGCCTTACAAGAAACACACTCTGCTTTTGAGAAAAGAGCACTCTTCTACTCTACTGTGTTTCCTATGGCGTCCAAACAGTGAGCTTGCTCAGAACATAAGAACTGTGCTTCCTACACAATTGGACCATATGTAGTTCAACTCTGCTTAGGAAACTGACAAGAACAGTAGCTCCTATTCAGTCCAATACACTGTACTTGCTGGGAACAGACGCGAGTGCTATTTGCACTGTGTATGGCATTTGGAGCGCAATAGTGACTCTTCTTACCAGAAAACAACTCTTGCTCGTAGGACCAAAAATTGTCTGGGACTCAACTCCATTTAGGACTGGGAAACAAACGTGAGCTCGCCTTACAAGAAACACCCTCTGCTTTTGAGAAAAGAGCACTCTTCTACTCTACTGTGTTTCCTATAGGGCCAGAACAGTGAGCTTGCTCAGAACAAATGAACTGTGCTTCCTAGACACACGGGCCATATCTAGTTCAACTCTGCTTAGGAAACTGAGAAGAACAGTAGCTCCTCTTCAGTCCAATACACTGTACTTGCTGGGAACAGATGCCAGTGCTATTTGCACTGTGTATGGCAATGGGAGCACAATAGTGACTTTCCTTACCAGAAAACAACTCTTGCTCGTAGGACCAGAAACTGCATGTGATTCAACTCCATTTAGGACTGAGAAACAAACGCTAGCTCGCCTTACAAGAAACACACTCTGCTTTAGAGAAAAGAGCACTCTTCTACTCTACTGTGTTTCCTATGGGGTCCAAACAGTGAGCTTGCTCAGAACAAAAGAACTGTGCTTGCTACACGCACGGACCATATGTAGTTCAACTCTGCTTAGGAAACTGACAAGAACAGTAGCTCCTCTTAAGTCCGATACACTGTACTTGCTGGGAAGAGACGCGAGTGCTATTTGCACTGTGTATGGCAATGACAGCGCAATAGTGACTCTCCTTACCAGAAAACAACTCTTGCTCGTAGGAACACAAACTGCATGTGATTCAACGCCATTTAGGCCTGGGAAACAAATGCTAGCTTGCCTTACAAGAAACACTCTCTGCTTTTTAGAAAAGAGCACTCTTCTACTCTACTGTGTTTCCTATGGGTTCCAAAAAGTGAGCTTGCTCAGAACAAAAGAACTGTGCTTCCTACACACATGGACCATATCTAGTTCAATTCTGCTTAGGAACCTGACAAGAACAGTAGATCCTCTTCAGTCCAATACACTGTAGTTGCTGCGAACAGATGCCAGTGCTATTTGTCCTGTGTATGGCAATGGCAGCGCAATAGTGAATCTTCTTACCAGAAAACAACTCTTGCTCATAGGACCAAAAACTGCATGTGACTCAAATCCATTTAGGACTGGGAAACAAACGCGAGCTCGCCTAACAAGAAACACATTCTGCTTTATAGAAAAGAGCACTCTTCTACTCTACTTTGTTTCCTATAGGGCCAGAACAGTGAGATTGCTCAGAACATAATAACTGTGCTTCCTAAACACACGGGCCATATCTAGTTCAACTCTGCTTAGGAAACTGACAAGAACTGTAGCTCCTCTTCAGTCCGATACACTGTACTTGCTGCGAACAGACGCCAGTACTAGTTGTCCTGTGTATGGAAATGGCAGCACAATAGTGACTATTCTTACCATAAAACAACTCTTGCTCATAGGACAGAATCTGCATGTGATTCCACTCCATTTAGGACTGGGAAACAAACGCTAGCTCGCCTTACAAGAAACACACTCTGCTTTAGAGAAAAGAGCACTCTTCTACTCTACTGTGTTTCCTATGGCTTCCAAACAGTGAGCTTGCTCAGAACAAAAGTACTGTGCTTCCTACACACAAGGACCATATGTAGTTCAACTCTGCTTAGGAAACTGACAAGAACAGTAGCTCCTATTCAGTCCAATACACTGTACTTGCTGGGAAAAGACACGAGTGCTATTTGCACTGTGTATGGCAATGGGAGCGCAATAGTGACTTTCCTTACCAGAAAACAACTCTTGTTCGTAGGACCAGAAACTGCATGTGATTCAACTCCATTTAGGACTAGGAAACAAACGCTAGCTCGCCTTACAAGAAACACACTCTGCTTTTGAGAAAAGAGCACTCTTCTACTCTACTGTGTTTCCTATAGGGCCAGAACAGTGAGCTTGCTCAGAACATAAGAACTGTGCTTTCTACACACACGGTCCTTATCTAGTTCAACTCTGCTTAGGAAACTGACAAGAACAGTAGCTCCTCTTCAGTCCGATACACTGTACTTGCTGGGAACAGACGCGAGTGCTATTTTCACTGTGTATGCAATGGGAGCGCAATAGTTACTTTCCTTACCAGAAAACAACTCTTGCTCGTAGGACCAGAAATTGCATGTGATTCAACTCCATTTAGGACTGGGAAACAAACACTAGCTCGCCTTACAAGAAACACACTCTGCTTTTGAGAAAAGAGCACTCTTCTACTGTACTGTGTTTCCTAGGGTTCTGAGAAGTGATCTTGCTCAGAACAAAAGCACTGTGCTTCCTACACAGACGGCCATATGTAGTTCAATTCTGCTTAGGAACCTGACAAGAACAGTAGATCCTCTTCAGTCCAATACACTGTACTTGCTGGGAACAGACGCCAGTGCTATTTGTCCTGTGTATGGCAATGGCAGCGCAATAGTGACTATTCTTACCATAAAACAACTCTTGCTCATAGAACCAGAAGCTGCATGTGATTCCACTCCATTTAGGACTGGGAAACAAACGCTAGCTCGCCTTACAAGAAAATCACTCTGCTTTTGAGAAAAGAGCACTCTTCTACTCTATGGTGTTTCCTATGGGGTCCAAACAGTGAGCTTGCTCAGAACAAAAGAACTGTGCTTCCTACACAATTGGACCATATCTAGTTCAACTCTGCTTAGGAAACTGACAAGAGCAGTAGCTCCTCTTCAGTCCAATACACTGTACTTGCTGGGAACAGACGCGAGTGCTATTTGCACTGTGTATGGCATTTGGAGCGCAATAGTGCCTCTTCTTACCAGAAAACAACTCTTGTTCGTAGGACCAAAAACTGTCTGTGACTCAACTTCATTTAGGACTGGGAAACAAACGCGAGCTCGCCTTACAAGAAACACACTCTGCTTTAGAGAAAAGAGCACTCTTCTACTCTACTGTGTTTCCTATAGGGCCAGATAAGTGAGCTTGCTCAGAACAAAACAACTGTGCTTCCTACACACACGGGCCATATCTAGTTCAACTCTGCTTAGGAAACTGACAAGAACAGTAGCTCCTCTTCAGTCCTATACACTGTACTTGCTGAGAACAGATGCGAGTGCTATTTGCACTGTGAATGGCAATTGGAGCACAATAGTGACTCGTCTTACAAGAAAACAACTCTTGCTCGTAGGACAAAAAACTGCATGTGACTCAACTCCATTTAGGACTGGGAAACAAACTCTAGCTCGCCTTACAAGAAACACACTCTGCTTTTGAGAAAAGAGCAGTATTCTACTCTAATGTGTTTCCTATAGGGCCAGAACATTGAGCTTGCTCAGAAAAAAAGAACTGTGCTTCCTACACACACGGGCAATATCTAGTTTAACTCTGCTTAGGAAACTGAGAAGAACAGTAGCTCCTCTTCAGTCCAATACACTGTACTTGCTGGGAACAGATGCCAGTGCTATTTGCACTGTGTATGGCAATGGGAGCGCAATAGTAACTTTCCTTACCAGAAAACAACTCTTGCTTGTAGGACCAGAAACTGCATGTGATTCAACTCCATTTAGGACTGGGAAACAAACGCTAGCTCGCCTTACAAGAAACACACTCTGCTTTAGAGAAAAGAGCACTCTTCTACTCTACTGTGTTTCCTATGGGGTCCAAACAGAGAGCTTGCTCAGAACAAAAGAACTGTGTTTCCTACACACTCGACCATATCTAGTTCAATTCTGCTTAGGAACCTGACAAGAACAGTAGATCCTGTTCAGTCCAATACACTGTACTTGCTGCGAACAGACGCCAGTACTATTTGTCCTGTGTATGGAAATGGCAGCACAATAGTGACTATTCTTACCATAAAACAACTCTTGCTCGTAGGACAGAAACTGCATGTGATTCCACTCCATTTAGGACTGGGAAACAAACGCTAGCTCGCCTTACCAGAAACACACTCTGCTTTAGAGAAAAGAGCACTCTTCTTCTCTACTGTGTTTCCTATGGCTTCCAAACAGTGAGCTTGCTCAGAACAAAAGTACTGTGCTTCCTACACACAAGGACCATATGTAGTTCAACTCTGCTTAGGAAACTGACAAGAACAGTAGCTCCTATTCAGTCCAATACACTGTACTTGCTGGGAAAAGACGCGAGTGCTATTTGCACTGTGTATGGCAATGGGAGCGCAATAGTGACTTTCCTTACCAGAAAACAACTCTTGTTCATAGGACCAGAATCTGCATGTTATTCAACTCCATTTAGGACTAAAAAACAAACACTAGCTTGCCTTACAAGAACCACACTCTGCTTTTGAGAAAAGAGCACTCTTCTACTCTACTGTGTTTCCTATAGGGCCAGAACAGTGAGCTTGCTCAGAACATAAGGACTGTGCTTTCTACACACACGGTCCTTATCTAGTTCAACTCTGCTTAGGAAACTGACAAGAACAGTAGCTCCTCTTCAGTCCGATACACTGTACTTGCTGCGAATAGACGCGATTGCTATTTGCACTGTGTATGGCAATGGGAGCCCAATAGTTACTTTCTTTACCAGAAAACAACTCTTGCTCGTAGGACCAGAAATTGCATGTGATTCAACTCCATTTAGGACTGGGAAACAAACGCTAGCTCGCCTTACAAGAAACACACTCTGCTTTTGAGAAAAGAGCACTCTTCTACTCTACTGTGTTTCCTAGGGTTCTGAAAAGTGATCTTGCTCAGAACAAAAGCACTGTGCTTCCTACACACACGGCCATATGTAGTTCAATTCTGCTTAGGAACCTGACAAGAACAGTAGATCCTCTTTAGTCCAATACACTGTACTTGCTTGGAACAGACACCAGTGCTATTTGTCATGAGTATGGCAATGGCAGCGCAATAGTGACTATTCTTACCATAAAACAACTCTTGCTCATAGAACCAGAAGCTGCATGTGATTCCACTCCATTTAGGACTGGGAAACAAACGCTAGCTCGCCTTACAAGAAACACACTCTGCTTTTGAGAAAAGAGCACTCTTCTACTCTACTGTGTTTCCTATGGGGTCCAAACAGTGAGCTTGCTCAAAACAAAAGAACTGTGCTTCCTACACAATTGGACCATATCTAGTTCAACTCTGCTTAGGAAACTGACAAGAGCAGTAGCTCCTCTTCAGTCCAATACACTGTACTTGCTGGGAACAGACGCGAGTGCTATTTGCACTGTGTATGGCATTGGAGCGCAATAGTGACTCTTCTTACCAGAAAACAACTCTTGTTCGTAGGACCAAAAACTGTCTGTGACTCAACTTCATTTAGGACTGGGAAACAAACGCGAGCTCGCCTTACAAAAACACACTCTGCTTTAGAGAAAAGAGCACTCTTCTACTCTACTGTGTTTCCTATAGGGCCAGAAAAGTGAGCTTGCTCAGAACAAAACAACTGTGCTTCCTACACACGGGCCATATCTAGTTCAACTCTGCTTAGGAAACTGACAAGAACAGTAGCTCCTCTTCAGTCCTATACACTGTACTTGCTGAGAACAGATGCGAGTGCTATTTGCACTGTGAATGGCAATTGGAGCACAATAGTGACTCGTCTTACCAGAAAACAACTCTTGTTCGTAGGACAAAAAACTGCATGTGACTTAACTCCATTTAGGTCTGGGAAAAAATGCTAGCTCACCTTACAAGAAACACACTCTGCTTTTAAGAAAAGAGCACTCTTCTACTCTACTGTGTTTCCTATGGGGTCCGAACAGTGAGCTTTCTCAGAAAAAAAGAACAGTGCTTCCTACACACACAGCCATATCTAGTTCAATTCTGCTGAGGAACCTGACAAGAACAGTAGGTCCTCTTCAGTCCAATACACTGTACTGCTGGGAACAGAAGCCAGTGCTCTTTGTCCTGTGTATGGCAATGGCAGCGCAATAGTGACTATTCTTATCATAAAACAACTCTTGCTCGTAGGACCAGAAACTGCATGTGATTCAACTCCATTTAGGACTGGGAAACAAACGCTAGCTCACCTTACAAGAAACACAATCTGCTTTAGGGAAAAGAGCACTCTTCTACTCTACTGTGTTTCCTATAGGGCCAGAACAGTGAGCTTGCTCAGAACAAAAGAACTGTGCTTCCTACACACGGGCCATATCTAGTTCAACTCTGCTTAGGAAACTGACAAGAACAGTAGCTCCTCTTCAGTCCGATACACTGTACTTGCTGGGAACAGACGCGAGTGCTATTTGCACTGTGTATGGCAATGGGAGCACAATAGTGACTTTCCTTACCAGAAAACAACTCTTGCTCGTAGGACCAGAAACTGCATGTGATTCAACTCCGATTAGGACTGGGAAACAAATGCTAGCTCGCCTTACATGAAACACTCTCTGCTTTTGAGAAAAGAGCACTCTTCTACTCTACTGTGTTTCCTATGGGGTCCAAACAGTGAGCTTGCTCAAAACAAAAGAACTGTGCTTCCTACACAATTGGACCATATCTAGTTCAACTCTGCTTAGGAAACTGACAAGAGCAGTAGCTCCTCTTCAGTCCAATACACTGTACTTGCTGGGAACAGACGCGAGTGCTATTTGCACTGTGTATGGCATTGGAGCGCAATAGTGACTCTTCTTACCAGAAAACAACTCTTGTTCGTAGGACCAAAAACTGTCTGTGACTCAACTTCATTTAGGACTGGGAAACAAACGCGAGCTCGCCTTACAAAAACACACTCTGCTTTAGAGAAAAGAGCACTCTTCTACTCTACTGTGTTTCCTATAGGGCCAGAAAAGTGAGCTTGCTCAGAACAAAACAACTGTGCTTCCTACACACGGGCCATATCTAGTTCAACTCTGCTTAGGAAACTGACAAGAACAGTAGCTCCTCTTCAGTCCTATACACTGTACTTGCTGAGAACAGATGCGAGTGCTATTTGCACTGTGAATGGCAATTGGAGCACAATAGTGACTCGTCTTACCAGAAAACAACTCTTGCTCGTAGGACAAAAAACTGCATGTGACTTAACTCCATTTAGGTCTGGGAAAAAATGCTAGCTCACCTTACAAGAAACACACTCTGCTTTTAAGAAAAGAGCACTCTTCTACTCTACTGTGTTTCCTATGGCGTCCGAACAGTGAGCTTTCTCAGAAAAAAAGAACTGTGCTTCCTACATACACAGCCATATCTAGTTCAATTCTGCTGAGGAACCTGACAAGAACAGTAGGTCCTCTTCAGTCCAATACACTGTACTGCTGGGAACAGAAGCCAGTGCTCTTTGTCCTGTGTATGGCAATGGCAGCGCAATAGTGACTATTCTTATCATAAAACAACTCTTGCTCGTAGGACCAGAAACTGCATGTGATTCAACTCCATTTAGGACTGGGAAACAAACGCTAGCTCACCTTACAAGAAACACAATCTGCTTTAGAGAAAAGAGCACTCTTCTACTCTACTGTGTTTCCTATAGGGCCAGAACAGTGAGCTTGCTCAGAACAAAAGAACTGTGCTTCCTACACACGGGCCATATCTAGTTCAACTCTGCTTAGGAAACTGACAAGAACAGTAGCTCCTCTTCAGTCCGATACACTGTACTTGCTGGGAACAGACGCGAGTGCTATTTGCACTGTGTATGGCAATGGGAGCACAATAGTGACTTTCCTTACCAGAAAACAACTCTTGCTCGTAGGACCAGAAACTGCATGTGATTCAACTCCGATTAGGACTGGGAAACAAATGCTAGCTCGCCTTACATGAAACACTCTCTGCTTTTGAGAAAAGAGCACTCTTCTACTCTACTGTGTTTCCTATGGGGTCCAAACAGTGAGCTTGCTCAGAACAAAGAACTGTGCTTCCTACACACATGGACCATATCTAGTTCAACTCTGCTTAGGAAACTGACAAGAACAGTAGCTTCTCTTCAGTCCGATACACTGTACTTGCTGGGAACAGACAAGAGTGCTATTTGCACTGTGTATGGCAAAGGGAGCGCAATAGTGACTTTCCTTACCAGAAAACAACTCTTGCTCGTAGGACCAGAAACTGCATGTGATTCAACTCCATTTAGGACTGGGAAACAAACGCTAGCTTGCCTTACAAGAAACATAATCTGCTTTAGAGAAAAGAGCACTCTTCTACTCTACTGTGTTTCCTACAGGGCCAGAACAGTGAGCTTGCTCAGAACGAAAGAACTGTGCTTCCTACACACAGGGCCATATCTAGTTTAATTCTGCTTAGGAAACTGAGAAGAACAGTAGCTCCTCTTCAGTCCAATACACTGTAGTTGCTGCGAACAGATGCCAGTGCTATTTGTCCTGTGTATGGCAATGGCAGCGCAATAGTGAATCTTCTTTCCAGAAAACAACTCTTGCTCATAGGACCAAAAACTGCATGTGACTCAAATCCATTTAGGACTGGGAAACAAACGTGAGCTCGCCTAACAAGAAACACACTCTGCTTTATAGAAAAGAGCACTCTTCTACTCTACTGTGTTTCCTATAGGGCCAGAACAGTGAGCTTGCTCAGAACAAAAGAACTGTGCTTCCTACACACACGGGCCATATCTAGTTCAACTCTGCTTAGGAAACTGACAAGAACAGTAGCTCCTATTCAGTCCAATACACTGTACTTGCTGGGAAAAGACACGAGTGCTATTTGCCCTGTGTATGGCAATGGGAGTGCAATAGTGACTTTCCTTACCAGAAAACAACTCTTGTTCGTAGGACAAGAAACTGCATGTGATTCAACTCCATTTAGGACTGGGAAACAAACGCTAGCTCGCCTTACAAGAAACACACTCTGCTTTTGAGAAAAGAGCACTCTTCTATTCTACTGTGTTTTCTATGGCGTCCAAACAGTGAGCTTGCTCAAAACAAAAGAACTGTGCTTCCTACACAAAAGGACCATATGTAGTTCAACTCTGCTTAGGAAACTGACAAGAACAGTAGCTCCTATTCAGTCCAATACACTGTACTTGCTGGGAACAGACACGAGTGCTATTTGCACTGTGTATGGCATTTGGAGCGCAATAGTGACTCTTCTTACCAGAAAACAACTCTTGCTCGTAGGACCAAAAACTGTCTGTGTCTCAACTCCATTTAGGACTGGGAAACAAACGTGAGCTCGCCTTACAAGAAACACACTCTGCTTTAAAGAAAAGAGCACTCTTCTACTCTACTGTGTTTCCTATAGGGCCAGAACAGTGAGCTTGCTCAGAACAAAAGAACTGTGCTTCCTACACACACGGGCCATATCTAGTTCAACTCTGCTTAGGAAACTGACAAGAACAGTAGCTCCTCTTCAGTCTGATACACTGTACTTGCTGAGAACAGACGCGAGTGCTATTTGAACTGTGAATGGCAATTGGAGCACAATAGTGACTCGTCTTACCAGAAAACAACTCTTGCTCGTAGGAAAAAAAACTGCATGTGACTCAACTCCAGTTACGACTATGAAACAAACTCTAGCTCGCCTTACAAGAAACACACTCTGCTTTTGAGAAAAGAGCACTCTTCTACTCTACTGTGTTTCCTATAGGGCCAGAACAGTGAGCTTGCTCAGAACAAATGAACTGTGCTTCCTAGACACACGGGCCATATCTAGTTCAACTCTGCTTAGGAAACTGAGAAGAACAGTAGCTCCTCTTCAGTCCAATACACTGTACTTGCTGGGAACAGATGCCAGTGCTATTTGCACTGTGTATGGCAATGGGAGCACAATAGTGACTTTCCTTACCAGAAAACAACTCTTGCTCGTAGGACCAGAAACTGCATGTGATTCCACTCCATTTAGGACTCGGACACAAAAGCTAGCTCGCCTTACAAGAAACACACTCTGCTTTAGAGAAAAGAGCACTCTTCTACTCTACTGTGTTTCCTATGGGGTCCAAACAGTGATCTTGCTCAGAACAAAAGAACTGTTCTTCCTACACACGGGCCATATCTAGTTCAACTCTGCTTAGGAAACTGACAAGAACAGTAGCTCCTCTTCAGTCCGATACACTGTACTTGCTGGGAACAGACGCGAGTGCTATTTGCACTGTGTATGGCAATGACAGCGCAATAGTGACTCTCCTTACCAGAAAACAACTATTGCTCGTAGGAACACAAACTGCATGTGATTCAACGCCATTTAGGACTGGGAAACAAATGCTAGCTTGCCTTAAAGAAACACTCTCTGCTTTTTAAAAAAGAGCACTCTTCTACTCTACTGTGTTTCCTGTGGGGTCCAAACAGTGAGCTTGCTCAGAACAAAAGAACAGTGCTTCATACACACATGGACCATTTCTAGTTCAACTCTGCTTAGGAAACTGACAAGAACAGTAGGTCTTATTCAGTCCAATACACTGTACATGCTGGGAACAGACGCGAGTGCTATTTGCACTGTGTATGGCATTTGGAGCACAATAGTGACTCTTCTTACCAGAAAACATCTCTTGCTCATAGGACCAAAAACTTCATGTGACTCAAATCCATTTATGACTGGGAAACAAACGCGAGCTTTCCTTACAAGAAACACACTCTGCTTTATAGAAAAGAGCACTCTTCTACTCTACTGTGTTTCCTATAGGGCCAGAACAGTGAGCTTGCTAAAGAACATAATAACTGTGCTTCCTAAAAACACGGGCCATATCTAGTTCAACTCTGCTTAGGAAACTGACAAGAACAGTAGCTCCTCTTCAGTCCGATACACTGTACTTGCTGGGAACAGACGCGAGTGCTATTTGCACTGTGTATGGCAATGACAGCGCAATAGTGACTCTCCTTACCAGAAAACAACTCTTGCTCGTAGGAACACAAACTGCATGTGATTCAACGCCATTTAGGACTGGGAAACAAATGCCAGCTTGCCTTACAAGAAACACACTCTGCTTTTTAGTAAAGAGCACTCTTCTACTCTACTGTGTTTCCTATGGGTTCCAAACAGTGAGCTTGCTCAGAACAAAAGAACTGTGCTTCCTACACACATGGACCATTTCTAGTTCAACTCTGCTTAGGAAACTGACAAGAACAGTAGCTCCTATTCAGTCCAATACACTGTACATGCTGGGAACAGACGCGAGTGCTATTTGCACTGTGTATGGCATTTGGAGCACAATAGTGACTCTTCTTACCAGAAAACAACTCTTGCTCATAGGACCAAAAACTGCATGTGACTCAAATCCATTTAGGACTGGGAAACAAACGCGAGCTTGCCTTACAAGAAACACACTCTGCTTTATAGAAAAGAGCACTCTTCTACTCTACTGTGTTTCCTATTGGGCCAGAACAGTGAGCTTGCTCACAACATAATAACTGTGCTTCCTAAAAACACGGGCCATATCTAGTTCAACTCTGCTTAGGAAACTGACAAGAACAGTAGCTCCTCTTCAGTCCGATACACTGTACTTGCTGGGAACAGACGCGAGTGCTATTTGCACTGTGTATGGCAAAGGGAGCGCAATAGTGACTTTCCTTACCAGAAAACAACTCTTGCTCGTAGGACCAGAAACTGCATGTGATTCAACTCCATTTAGGACTGGGAAACAAACGATAGCTTGCCTTACAAAAAACACACTCTGCTTTTGAGAAAAGAGCACTCTTCTACTCTACTGTGTTTCCTTTTGGGTCCGAACAGTGAGCTTGCTCAGAACAAAAGAACTGTGCTTCCTACACACACGGCCATATCTAGTTCAATTCTGCTTAGGAACCTGACAAGAACAATAGCTCCTCTTCAGTCCAATACACTGTACTGCTGGGAACAGAAGCCAGTGCTATTGGTCCTGTGTGTGGCAATGGCAGCACAATAGTGACTATTTTTACCATAAAACAACTCTTGCTCGTAGGACAGAAACTGCATGTGATTCCACTCCATTTAGGACTGGGAAACAAACGCTAGCTCACCTTACAAGAAACACACTCTGCTTTAGAGAAAAGAGCACTCTTCTACTCTACTGTGTTTCCTATGGGGTCCAAAGAGTGAGCTTGCTCAGAACAAAATAACTGTGCTTCCTACACACAAGGACCATATGTAGTTCAACTCTGCTTAGGAAACTGACAATACAGTAGCTCCTATTCAGTCCAATACACTGTACTTGCTGGGAAAAGACGCGAGTGCTATTTGCCCTGTGTATGGCAATGGGAGCGCAATCGTGACTTTCCTTACCAGAAAACAACTCTTGTTCGTAGGACCAGAAACTTCATGTGATTCAACTCCATTTAGGACTGGGAAACAAACACTAGCTCGCCTTTCAATAAACACACTCTGCTTTTGAGAAAAGAGCACTCTTCTACTCTACTGTGTTTCCTATGGCATCCAAAGAGTGAGCTTGCTCAGATCATAATAACTGTGCTTCCTACACACAAGGACCATATGTAGTTCAACTCTGCTTAGGAAACTGACAAGAACAGTAGCTCCTCTTCAGTCCGATACACTGTACTTGCTGGGAACAGACGCGAGTGCTATTTGCACTGTGTATGGCAATGACAGCGCAATAGTGACTCTCCTTACCAGAAAACAACTCTTGCTCATAGGAACACAAACTGCATGTGATTCAACGCCATTTAGGACTGGGAAACAAATGCCAGCTTGCCTTACAAGAAACACACTCTGCTTTTTAGTAAAGAGCACTCTTCTACTCTACTGTGTTTCCTATGGGTTCCAAACAGTGAGCTTGCTCAGAACAAAAGAACTGTGCTTCCTACACACATGGACCATTTCTAGTTCAACTCTGCTTAGGAAACTGACAAGAACAGTAGCTCCTATTCAGTCCAATACACTGTACATGCTGGGAACAGACGCGAGTGCTATTTGCACTGTGTATGGCATTTGGAGCACAATAGTGACTCTTCTTACCAGAAAACAACTCTTGCTCATAGGACCAAAAACTGCATGTGACTCAAATCCATTTAGGACTGGGAAACAAACGCTAGCTTGCCTTACAAGAAACACACTCTGTTTTATAGAAAAGAGCACTCTTCTACTCTACTGTGTTTCCTATAGGGCCAGAACAGTGAGCTTGCTCACAACATAATAACTGTGCTTCCTAAAAACACGGGCCATATCTAGTTCAACTCTGCTTAGGAAACTGACAAGAACAGTAGCTCCTCTTCAGTCCGATACACTGTACTTGCTGGGAACAGACGCGAGTGCTATTTGCACTGTGTATGGCAAAGGGAGCGCAATAGTGACTTTCCTTACCAGAAAACAACTCTTGCTCGTAGGACCAGAAACTGCATGTGATTCAACTCCATTTAGGACTGGGAAACAAACGCTAGCTCGCCTTACAAAAAACACACTCTGCTTTTGAGAAAAGAGCACTCTTCTACTCTACTGTGTTTCCTTTTGGGTCCGAAAGTGAGCTTGCTCAGAACAAAAGAACTGTGCTTCCTACACATACGGCCATATCTAGTTCAATTCTGCTTACGAACCTGACAAGAACAGTAGATCCTCTTCAGTCCAATACACTGTAGTTGCTGCGAACAGATGCCAGTGCTATTTGTCCTGTGTATGGCAATGGCAGCGCAATAGTGAATCTTCTTACCAGAAAACAACTCTTGCTCATAGGACCAAAAACTGCATGTGACTCAAATCCATTTAGGACTGGGAAACAAACGCGAGCTCGCCTAACAAGAAACACACTCTGCTTTATAGAAAAGAGCACTCTTCTACTCTACTGTGTTTCCTATAGGGCCAGAACAGTGAGCTTGCTCAGAACAAAAGAACTGTGCTTCCTAAACACACGGGCCATATCTAGTTCAACTCTGCTTAGGAAACTGACAAGAACTGTAGCTCCTCTTCAGTCTGATACACTGTACTTCCTGGGAACAGACGCGAGTGCTATTTGCACTGTGTATGGCAAAGGGAGCACAATAGTGACTTTCCTTACCAGAAAACAACTCTTGCTCATAGGAACAGAAACTGCATGTGATTCAACTCCATTTAGGACTGGGAAACAAACGATAGCTTGCCTTACAAAAAACACACTCTGCTTTAGAGAAAAGAGCACTCTTCTACTCTACTGTGTTTCCTTTTGGGTCCGAACAGTGAGCTTGCTCAGAACAAAAGAACTGTGCTTCCTACACACACGGCCATATCTAGTTCAATTCTGCTTAGGAACCTGACAAGAACAATAGCTCCTCTTCAGTCTAATACACTGTACTGCTGGGAACAGAAGCCAGTGCTATTTGCACTGTGTATGGCAATGGGAGCGCAATAGTGACTTTCCTTACCAGAAAACAACTCTTGTTCGTAGGACCAGAAACTGCATGTGATTCAACTCCATTTAGGACTAGGAAACAAACGCTAGCTCGCCTTACAAGAAACACACTCTGCTTTTGAGAAAAGAGCACTCTTCTACTCTACTGTGTTTCCTATAGGGCCAGAACAGTGAGCTTGCTCAGAACATAAGAACTGTGCTTTCTACACACACGGTCCTTATCTAGTTCAACTCTGCTTAGGAAACTGACAAGAACAGTAGCTCCTCTTCAGTCCGATACACTGTACTTCCTGGGAACAGACGCGAGTGCAATTTGCACTGTGTATGGCAATGGGAGCGCAATAGTTACTTTCCTTACCAGAAAACAACTCTTGCTCGTAGGACCAGAAATTGCATGTGATTCAACTCCATTTAGGACTGGGAAACAAACGCTAACTCGCCTTACAAGAAACACACTCTGCTTTTGAGAAAAGAGCACTCTTCTACTCTACTTTGTTTCCTAGGGGTCCGAAAAGTGATCTTGCTCAGAACAATAGCACTGTGCTTCCTACACACACGGCCATATGTAGTTCAATTCTGCTTAGGAACCATACAAGAACAGTAGATCCTCTTCAGTCCAATACACTGTACTTGCTGGTAACAGACGCCAGTGCTATTTGTCCTGTGTATGGCAATGGCAGCGCAATAGTGACTATTCTTACCATAAAACAACTCTTGCTCATAGAACCAGAAGCTGCATGTGATTCCACTCCATTTAGGACTGGGAAACAATCGCTAGCTTGCCTTACAAGAAACACACTCTGCTTTTGAGAAAAGAGCACTCTTCTACTCTATGGTGTTTCCTATGGGGTCCAAACAGTGAGCTTGCTCAGAACAAAAGAACTGTGCTTCCTACACACGGTCCATATCTAGTTCAACTCTGCTTAGGAAACTGACAAGAACAGTAGCTCCTCTTCAGTCCGATACACTGTACTTGCTGGGAACAGACGCGAGTGCTATTTGCACTGTGTATGGCAAAGGGAGCTCAATAGTGACTTTCCTTACCAGAAAACAGCTCTTGCTCGTAGGACCAGAAACTGCATGTGATTCAACTCCATTTAGGACTGGGAAAAAAATGATAGCTTGCCTTACAAAAAACACACTCTGCTTTTGAGAAAAGAGCACTCTTCTACTGTACTGTGTTTCCAATGGGGTCCGAAAAGTGAGCTTGCTCAGAACAAAAGCACTGTGCTTCCTACACACACGGCCATATCTAGTTCAATACTGCTTAGGAACCTGACAAGAACAATAGCTCCTCTTCAGTCCAATACACTGTACTGCTGGGAACAGAAGCCAGTGCTATTTATCCTGTGTATGGCAATGGCAGCGCAATAGTGACTACTCTTATCATAAAACAACTCTTGCTCGTAGGACCAGAAACTGCATGTGATTCAACTCCATTTAGGACTGGGAAACAAATGCTAGCTCGCCTTACATGAAACACTCTCTGCTTTTGAGAAAAGAGCACTCTTCTACTCTACTGTGTTTCCTATGGGGTCCAAACAGTGAGCTTCCTCAGAACAAAGAATTGTGTTTCCTACACACATGGACCATATGTAGTTCAACTCTGCTTAGGAACTGACAAGAACAGTAGCTCCTCTTCAGTCCGATACACTGTACTTGCTGGGAACAGACGCGAGTGCTATTTGCACTGTGTATGGCAAAGGGAGCACAATAGTGACTTTCTTTACCAGAAAACAACTCTTGCTCGTAGGACCAGAAACTGCATGTGATTCAACTCCATTTAGGACTGGGAAACAAATGATAGCTTGCCTTACAAAAACACACTGTGCTTTTGAGAAAAGAGCACTCTTCTACTCTACTGTGTTTCCTATGGGGTTCGAACAGTGAGCTTGCTCAGAACAAAAGAACTGTGCTTCCTACACACACGGACATATCTAGTTCAATTCTGCTTAGGAACCTGACAAGAACAGTCGATCCTCTTCAGTCCAATACACTGTACTTGCTGCGAACAGACGCCAGTGCTATTGGTCCTGTGTGTGGCAATGGCAGCACAATAGTGACTATTTTTACCATAAAACAACTCTTGTTCGAAGGACAGAAACTGCATGTGATTCCACGCCATTTAGGACTGGGAAACAAACGCTAGCTCGCCTTACAAGAAACACACTCTGCTTCTGAGAAAAGAGCACTCTTCTACTCTACTGTGTTTCCTATGGGGTCCAAAGAGTGAGCTGGCTCAGAACAAAAGAACTGTGCTTCCTACACACAAGGACCATATGTAGTTCAACTCTGCTTAGGAAACTGACAAGAACAGTAGCTCCTCTTCAGTCCGATACACTGTACTTGCTGGGAACAGACGCGAGTGCTATTTGCACTGTGTATGGCAATGGGAGCGCAATAGTGACTTTCCTTACCAGAAAACAACTCTTGCTCTTAGGACCAGAAACTGCATGTGATTCAACTCCGTTTAGGACTGGGAAACAAATGCTAGCTCGCCTTACATGAAACACTCTCTGCTTTTGAGAAAAGACCACTCTTCTTCTCTACTGTGTTTCCTATGGGGCCCAAACAGTGAGCTTGCTCAGAACAAAGAACTGTGCTTCCTACACACATGGACCATATCTCGTTCAACTCTGCTTAGGAAACTGACAAGAACAGTAGCTCCTCTTCAGTCCGATACACTGTACTTGCTGGGAACAGACGCGAGTGCTATTTGCACTGTGTATGGCAAAGGTAGCGCAATAGTGACTTTCCTTACCAGAAAACATCTCTTGCTCATAGGACCAGAAACTGCATGTGATTCAACTCCATTTAGGACTGGGAAAAAAATGATAGCTTGCCTTACAAAAAACACACTCTGCTTTTGAGAAAAGAGCACTCTTCTACTGTACTGTGTTTCCTATGGGGTCCGAAAAGTGAGCTTGCTCAGAACAAATGAACTGTGCTTCCTACACACACGGCCATATCTAGTTCAATTCTGCTTAGGAACCTGACAATAACAATAGCTCCTCTTCAGTCCAATACACTGTACTGCTGGGAACAGAAGCCAGTGCTATTTGTCCTGTGTATGGCAATGGCAGCGCAATAGTGACTATTCTTATCATAAAACAACTCTTGCTCGTAGGACCAGAAACTGCATGTGATTCAACTCCATTTAGGACTGGGAAACAAACGATAGCTCGCCTTACAAGAAACACAATCTGCTTTAGAGAAAAGAGCACTCTTCTACTCTACTGTGTTTCCTATAGGGCCAGAACAGTGAGCTTGCTCAGAACAAAAGAACTGTGCTTCCTACACACGGGCCATATCTAGTTCAACTCTGCTTAGGAAACTGACAAGAACAGTAGCTCCTCTTCAGTCCGATACACTGTACTTGCTGGGAACAGACGCGAGTGCTATTTGCACTGTGTGGCAATGGGAGCGCAATAGTGACTTTCCTTACCAGAAAACAACTCTTGCTCGTAGCACCAGAAACTGCATGTGATTCAACTCCGTTTAGGACTGGGAAACAAATGCTAGCTCGCCTTACATGAAACACTCTCTGCTTTTGAGAAAAGAGCACTCTTCTACTCTACTGTGTTTCCTATGGGGTCCAAACAGTGAGCTTGCTCAGAACAAAGAACTGTGCTTCCTACACACATGGACCATATCTAGTTCAACTCTGCTTAGGAAACTGACAAGAACAGTAGCTCCTCTTCAGTCCGATACACTGTACTTGCTGGGAACAGACGCGAGTGCTATTTGCACTGTGTATGGCAAAGGGAGCACAATAGTGACTTTCTTTACCAGAAAACAACTCTTGCTCGTAGGACCAGAAACTGCATGTGATTCAACTCCATTTAGGACTGGGAAACAAATGATAGCTTGCCTTACAAAAAACACACTGTGCTTTTGAGAAAAGAGCACTCTTCTACTCTACTGTGTTTCCTATAGGGCCAGAAAAGTGAGCTTGCTCAGAACAAAACAACTGTGCTTCCTACACACACGGGCCATATCTAGTTCAACTCTGCTTAGGAAACTGACAAGAACAGTAGCTCCTCTTCAGTCCGATACACTGTACTTGCTGAGAACAGATGCGAGGGCTATTTGCACTGTGAATGGCAATTGGAGCACTATGGTGACTCGTCCTACCAGAAAACAACTCTTGCTCGTAGGACAAAAAACTGCATGTGACTCAACTCCATTTAGGACTGGGAATCAAACTCTAGCTCGCCTTACAAGAAACACACTCTGCTTTAGAGAAAAGAGCACTCTTCTACTCTACTGTGTTTCCTATGGGGTTCGAACAGTGAGCTTGCTCAGAACAAAAGAACTGTGCTTCCTACACACACGGCCATATCTAGTTCAATTTTGCTTAGGAACCTGACAAGAACAGTAGGTCCTCTTCAGTCCAATACACTGTACTTGCTGCGAACAGACGCCAGAGCTATTGGTCCTGTGTGTGGCAATGGCAGCACAATAGTGACTATTTTTACCATAAAACAACTCTTGCTCGTAGGACAGAAAGTGCATGTGATTCCACTCCATTTAGGACTCGGAAACAAACGCTAGCTCGCCTTACAAGAAACACACTCTCCTTTAGAGAAAAGAGCACTCTACTACTCTACTGTGTTTCCTATGGTGTCCAAAGAGTGAGCTAGCTCAGAACAAAAGAACTGTGCTTCCTACACACAAAGACCATATGTAGTTCAACTCTGCTTAGGAAACTGACAAAAACAGTAGCTCCTATTCAGTCTAATACACTGTACTTGCTGGGAAAAGACGCAAGTGCTATTTGCCTTCTGTATGGCAATGGGAGCGCAATAGTGACTTTCCTTACCAGAAAACAACTCTTGTTCGTAGGACCAGAAACTGCATGTGATTCAACTCCATTTAGGACTGGGAAACAAACGCTAGCTCGCCTTACAAGAAACACACTCTGCTTTTGAGAAAAGAGCACTCTTCTACTCTACTGTGTTTCCTATGGCGTCCAAACAGTGAGCTTGCTCAGAACATAAGAACTGTGCTTCCTACACAATTGGACCATATGTAGTTCAACTCTGCTTAGGAAACTGACAAGAACAGTAGCTCCTATTCAGTCCAATACACTGTACTTGCTGGGAACAGACGCGAGTGCTATTTGCACTGTGTATGGCATTTGGAGCGCAATAGTGACTCTTCTTACCAGAAAACAACTCTTGCTCGTAGGACCAAAAATTGTCTGGGACTCAACTCCATTTAGGACTGGGAAACAAACGTGAGCTCGCCTTACAAGAAACACCCTCTGCTTTTGAGAAAAGAGCACTCTTCTACTCTACTGTGTTTCCTATAGGGCCAGAACAGTGAGCTTGCTCAGAACAAATGAACTGTGCTTCCTAGACACACGGGCCATATCTAGTTCAACTCTGCTTAGGAAACTGAGAAGAACAGTAGCTCCTCTTCAGTCCAATACACTGTACTTGCTGGGAACAGATGCCAGTGCTATTTGCACTGTGTATGGCAATGGGAGCACAATAGTGACTTTCCTTACCAGAAAACAACTCTTGCTCGTAGGACCAGAAACTGCATGTGATTCAACTCCATTTAGGACTGAGAAACAAACGCTAGCTCGCCTTACAAGAAACACACTCTGCTTTAGAGAAAAGAGCACTCTTCTACTCTACTGTGTTTCCTATGGGGTCCAAACAGTGAGCTTGCTCAGAACAAAAGAACTGTGCTTGCTACACGCACGGACCATATGTAGTTCAACTCTGCTTAGGAAACTGACAAGAACAGTAGCTCCTCTTAAGTCCGATACACTGTACTTGCTGGGAAGAGACGCGAGTGCTATTTGCACTGTGTATGGCAATGACAGCGCAATAGTGACTCTCCTTACCAGAAAACAACTCTTGCTCGTAGGAACACAAACTGCATGTGATTCAACGCCATTTAGGCCTGGGAAACAAATGCTAGCTTGCCTTACAAGAAACACTCTCTGCTTTTTAGAAAAGAGCACTCTTCTACTCTACTGTGTTTCCTATGGGTTCCAAAAAGTGAGCTTGCTCAGAACAAAAGAACTGTGCTTCCTACACACATGGACCATATCTAGTTCAATTCTGCTTAGGAACCTGACAAGAACAGTAGATCCTCTTCAGTCCAATACACTGTAGTTGCTGCGAACAGATGCCAGTGCTATTTGTCCTGTGTATGGCAATGGCAGCGCAATAGTGAATCTTCTTACCAGAAAACTACTCTTGCTCATAGGACCAAAAACTGCATGTGACTCAAATCCATTTAGGACTGGGAAACAAACGCGAGCTCGCCTAACAAGAAACACATTCTGCTTTATAGAAAAGAGCACTCTTCTACTCTACTTTGTTTCCTATAGGGCCAGAACAGTGAGATTGCTCAGAACATAATAACTGTGCTTCCTAAACACACGGGCCATATCTAGTTCAACTCTGCTTAGGAAACTGACAAGAACTGTAGCTCCTCTTCAGTCCGATACACTGTACTTGCTGCGAACAGACGCCAGTACTAGTTGTCCTGTGTATGGAAATGGCAGCACAATAGTGACTATTCTTACCATAAAACAACTCTTGCTCATAGGACAGAATCTGCATGTGATTCCACTCCATTTAGGACTGGGAAACAAACGCTAGCTCGCCTTACAAGAAACACACTCTGCTTTAGAGAAAAGAGCACTCTTCTACTCTACTGTGTTTCCTATGGCTTCCAAACAGTGAGCTTGCTCAGAACAAAAGTACTGTGCTTCCTACACACAAGGACCATATGTAGTTCAACTCTGCTTAGGAAACTGACAAGAACAGTAGCTCCTATTCAGTCCAATACACTGTACTTGCTGGGAAAAGACACGAGTGCTATTTGCACTGTGTATGGCAATGGGAGCGCAATAGTGACTTTCCTTACCAGAAAACAACTCTTGTTCGTAGGACCAGAAACTGCATGTGATTCAACTCCATTTAGGACTAGGAAACAAACGCTAGCTCGCCTTACAAGAAACACACTCTGCTTTTGAGAAAAGAGCACTCTTCTACTCTACTGTGTTTCCTATAGGGCCAGAACAGTGAGCTTGCTCAGAACATAAGAACTGTGCTTTCTACACACACGGTCCTTATCTAGTTCAACTCTGCTTAGGAAACTGACAAGAACAGTAGCTCCTCTTCAGTCCGATACACTGTACTTGCTGGGAACAGACGCGAGTGCTATTTTCACTGTGTATGCAATGGGAGCGCAATAGTTACTTTCCTTACCAGAAAACAACTCTTGCTCGTAGGACCAGAAATTGCATGTGATTCAACTCCATTTAGGACTGGGAAACAAACACTAGCTCGCCTTACAAGAAACACACTCTGCTTTTGAGAAAAGAGCACTCTTCTACTGTACTGTGTTTCCTAGGGTTCTGAGAAGTGATCTTGCTCAGAACAAAAGCACTGTGCTTCCTACACACACGGCCATATGTAGTTCAATTCTGCTTAGGAACCTGACAAGAACAGTAGATCCTCTTCAGTCCAATACACTGTACTTGCTGGGAACAGACGCCAGTGCTATTTGTCCTGTGTATGGCAATGGCAGCGCAATAGTGACTATTCTTACCATAAAACAACTCTTGCTCATAGAACCAGAAGCTGCATGTGATTCCACTCCATTTAGGACTGGGAAACAAACGCTAGCTCGCCTTACAAGAAAATCACTCTGCTTTTGAGAAAAGAGCACTCTTCTACTCTATGGTGTTTCCTATGGGGTCCAAACAGTGAGCTTGCTCAGAACAAAAGAACTGTGCTTCCTACACAATTGGACCATATCTAGTTCAACTCTGCTTAGGAAACTGACAAGAGCAGTAGCTCCTCTTCAGTCCAATACACTGTACTTGCTGGGAACAGACGCGAGTGCTATTTGCACTGTGTATGGCATTTGGAGCGCAATAGTGCCTCTTCTTACCAGAAAACAACTCTTGTTCGTAGGACCAAAAACTGTCTGTGACTCAACTTCATTTAGGACTGGGAAACAAACGCGAGCTCGCCTTACAAGAAACACACTCTGCTTTAGAGAAAAGAGCACTCTTCTACTCTACTGTGTTTCCTATAGGGCCAGAAAAGTGAGCTTGCTCAGAACAAAACAACTGTTCTTCCTACACACGGGCCATATCTAGTTCAACTCTGCTTAGGAAACTGACAAGAACAGTAGCTCCTCTTCAGTCCGATACACTGTACTTGCTGGGAACAGACGCGAGTGCTATTTGCACTGTGTATGGCAATGACAGCGCAATAGTGACTCTCCTTACCAGAAAACAACTATTGCTCGTAGGAACACAAACTGCATGTGATTCAACGCCATTTAGGACTGGGAAACAAATGCTAGCTTGCCTTAAAGAAACACTCTCTGCTTTTTAAAAAAGAGCACTCTTCTACTCTACTGTGTTTCCTGTGGGGTCCAAACAGTGAGCTTGCTCAGAACAAAAGAACAGTGCTTCATACACACATGGACCATTTCTAGTTCAACTCTGCTTAGGAAACTGACAAGAACAGTAGGTCTTATTCAGTCCAATACACTGTACATGCTGGGAACAGACGCGAGTGCTATTTGCACTGTGTATGGCATTTGGAGCACAATAGTGACTCTTCTTACCAGAAAACATCTCTTGCTCATAGGACCAAAAACTTCATGTGACTCAAATCCATTTATGACTGGGAAACAAACGCGAGCTTTCCTTACAAGAAACACACTCTGCTTTATAGAAAAGAGCACTCTTCTACTCTACTGTGTTTCCTATAGGGCCAGAACAGTGAGCTTGCTAAAGAACATAATAACTGTGCTTCCTAAAAACACGGGCCATATCTAGTTCAACTCTGCTTAGGAAACTGACAAGAACAGTAGCTCCTCTTCAGTCCGATACACTGTACTTGCTGGGAACAGACGCGAGTGCTATTTGCACTGTGTATGGCAATGACAGCGCAATAGTGACTCTCCTTACCAGAAAACAACTCTTGCTCGTAGGAACACAAACTGCATGTGATTCAACGCCATTTAGGACTGGGAAACAAATGCCAGCTTGCCTTACAAGAAACACACTCTGCTTTTTAGTAAAGAGCACTCTTCTACTCTACTGTGTTTCCTATGGGTTCCAAACAGTGAGCTTGCTCAGAACAAAAGAACTGTGCTTCCTACACACATGGACCATTTCTAGTTCAACTCTGCTTAGGAAACTGACAAGAACAGTAGCTCCTATTCAGTCCAATACACTGTACATGCTGGGAACAGACGCGAGTGCTATTTGCACTGTGTATGGCATTTGGAGCACAATAGTGACTCTTCTTACCAGAAAACAACTCTTGCTCATAGGACCAAAAACTGCATGTGACTCAAATCCATTTAGGACTGGGAAACAAACGCGAGCTTGCCTTACAAGAAACACACTCTGCTTTATAGAAAAGAGCACTCTTCTACTCTACTGTGTTTCCTATTGGGCCAGAACAGTGAGCTTGCTCACAACATAATAACTGTGCTTCCTAAAAACACGGGCCATATCTAGTTCAACTCTGCTTAGGAAACTGACAAGAACAGTAGCTCCTCTTCAGTCCGATACACTGTACTTGCTGGGAACAGACGCGAGTGCTATTTGCACTGTGTATGGCAAAGGGAGCGCAATAGTGACTTTCCTTACCAGAAAACAACTCTTGCTCGTAGGACCAGAAACTGCATGTGATTCAACTCCATTTAGGACTGGGAAACAAACGATAGCTTGCCTTACAAAAAACACACTCTGCTTTTGAGAAAAGAGCACTCTTCTACTCTACTGTGTTTCCTTTTGGGTCCGAACAGTGAGCTTGCTCAGAACAAAAGAACTGTGCTTCCTACACACACGGCCATATCTAGTTCAATTCTGCTTAGGAACCTGACAAGAACAATAGCTCCTCTTCAGTCCAATACACTGTACTGCTGGGAACAGAAGCCAGTGCTATTGGTCCTGTGTGTGGCAATGGCAGCACAATAGTGACTATTTTTACCATAAAACAACTCTTGCTCGTAGGACAGAAACTGCATGTGATTCCACTCCATTTAGGACTGGGAAACAAACGCTAGCTCACCTTACAAGAAACACACTCTGCTTTAGAGAAAAGAGCACTCTTCTACTCTACTGTGTTTCCTATGGGGTCCAAAGAGTGAGCTTGCTCAGAACAAAATAACTGTGCTTCCTACACACAAGGACCATATGTAGTTCAACTCTGCTTAGGAAACTGACAATACAGTAGCTCCTATTCAGTCCAATACACTGTACTTGCTGGGAAAAGACGCGAGTGCTATTTGCCCTGTGTATGGCAATGGGAGCGCAATCGTGACTTTCCTTACCAGAAAACAACTCTTGTTCGTAGGACCAGAAACTTCATGTGATTCAACTCCATTTAGGACTGGGAAACAAACACTAGCTCGCCTTTCAATAAACACACTCTGCTTTTGAGAAAAGAGCACTCTTCTACTCTACTGTGTTTCCTATGGCATCCAAAGAGTGAGCTTGCTCAGATCATAATAACTGTGCTTCCTACACACAAGGACCATATGTAGTTCAACTCTGCTTAGGAAACTGACAAGAACAGTAGCTCCTCTTCAGTCCGATACACTGTACTTGCTGGGAACAGACGCGAGTGCTATTTGCACTGTGTATGGCAATGACAGCGCAATAGTGACTCTCCTTACCAGAAAACAACTCTTGCTCATAGGAACACAAACTGCATGTGATTCAACGCCATTTAGGACTGGGAAACAAATGCCAGCTTGCCTTACAAGAAACACACTCTGCTTTTTAGTAAAGAGCACTCTTCTACTCTACTGTGTTTCCTATGGGTTCCAAACAGTGAGCTTGCTCAGAACAAAAGAACTGTGCTTCCTACACACATGGACCATTTCTAGTTCAACTCTGCTTAGGAAACTGACAAGAACAGTAGCTCCTATTCAGTCCAATACACTGTACATGCTGGGAACAGACGCGAGTGCTATTTGCACTGTGTATGGCATTTGGAGCACAATAGTGACTCTTCTTACCAGAAAACAACTCTTGCTCATAGGACCAAAAACTGCATGTGACTCAAATCCATTTAGGACTGGGAAACAAACGCTAGCTTGCCTTACAAGAAACACACTCTGTTTTATAGAAAAGAGCACTCTTCTACTCTACTGTGTTTCCTATAGGGCCAGAACAGTGAGCTTGCTCACAACATAATAACTGTGCTTCCTAAAAACACGGGCCATATCTAGTTCAACTCTGCTTAGGAAACTGACAAGAACAGTAGCTCCTCTTCAGTCCGATACACTGTACTTGCTGGGAACAGACGCGAGTGCTATTTGCACTGTGTATGGCAAAGGGAGCGCAATAGTGACTTTCCTTACCAGAAAACAACTCTTGCTCGTAGGACCAGAAACTGCATGTGATTCAACTCCATTTAGGACTGGGAAACAAACGCGAGCTTGCCTTACAAAAAACACACTCTGCTTTTGAGAAAAGAGCACTCTTCTACTCTACTGTGTTTCCTTTTGGGTCCGAAAGTGAGCTTGCTCAGAACAAAAGAACTGTGCTTCCTACACATACGGCCATATCTAGTTCAATTCTGCTTACGAACCTGACAAGAACAGTAGATCCTCTTCAGTCCAATACACTGTAGTTGCTGCGAACAGATGCCAGTGCTATTTGTCCTGTGTATGGCAATGGCAGCGCAATAGTGAATCTTCTTACCAGAAAACAACTCTTGCTCATAGGACCAAAAACTGCATGTGACTCAAATCCATTTAGGACTGGGAAACAAACGCGAGCTCGCCTAACAAGAAACACACTCTGCTTTATAGAAAAGAGCACTCTTCTACTCTACTGTGTTTCCTATAGGGCCAGAACAGTGAGCTTGCTCAGAACAAAAGAACTGTGCTTCCTAAACACACGGGCCATATCTAGTTCAACTCTGCTTAGGAAACTGACAAGAACTGTAGCTCCTCTTCAGTCTGATACACTGTACTTCCTGGGAACAGACGCGAGTGCTATTTGCACTGTGTATGGCAAAGGGAGCACAATAGTGACTTTCCTTACCAGAAAACAACTCTTGCTCATAGGAACAGAAACTGCATGTGATTCAACTCCATTTAGGACTGGGAAACAAACGATAGCTTGCCTTACAAAAAACACACTCTGCTTTAGAGAAAAGAGCACTCTTCTACTCTACTGTGTTTCCTTTTGGGTCCGAACAGTGAGCTTGCTCAGAACAAAAGAACTGTGCTTCCTACACACACGGCCATATCTAGTTCAATTCTGCTTAGGAACCTGACAAGAACAATAGCTCCTCTTCAGTCTAATACACTGTACTGCTGGGAACAGAAGCCAGTGCTATTTGCACTGTGTATGGCAATGGGAGCGCAATAGTGACTTTCCTTACCAGAAAACAACTCTTGTTCGTAGGACCAGAAACTGCATGTGATTCAACTCCATTTAGGACTAGGAAACAAACGCTAGCTCGCCTTACAAGAAACACACTCTGCTTTTGAGAAAAGAGCACTCTTCTACTCTACTGTGTTTCCTATAGGGCCAGAACAGTGAGCTTGCTCAGAACATAAGAACTGTGCTTTCTACACACACGGTCCTTATCTAGTTCAACTCTGCTTAGGAAACTGACAAGAACAGTAGCTCCTCTTCAGTCCGATACACTGTACTTCCTGGGAACAGACGCGAGTGCAATTTGCACTGTGTATGGCAATGGGAGCGCAATAGTTACTTTCCTTACCAGAAAACAACTCTTGCTCGTAGGACCAGAAATTGCATGTGATTCAACTCCATTTAGGACTGGGAAACAAACGCTAACTCGCCTTACAAGAAACACACTCTGCTTTTGAGAAAAGAGCACTCTTCTACTCTACTTTGTTTCCTAGGGGTCCGAAAAGTGATCTTGCTCAGAACAATAGCACTGTGCTTCCTACACACACGGCCATATGTAGTTCAATTCTGCTTAGGAACCATACAAGAACAGTAGATCCTCTTCAGTCCAATACACTGTACTTGCTGGTAACAGACGCCAGTGCTATTTGTCCTGTGTATGGCAATGGCAGCGCAATAGTGACTATTCTTACCATAAAACAACTCTTGCTCATAGAACCAGAAGCTGCATGTGATTCCACTCCATTTAGGACTGGGAAACAATCGCTAGCTTGCCTTACAAGAAACACACTCTGCTTTTGAGAAAAGAGCACTCTTCTACTCTATGGTGTTTCCTATGGGGTCCAAACAGTGAGCTTGCTCAGAACAAAAGAACTGTGCTTCCTACACACGGTCCATATCTAGTTCAACTCTGCTTAGGAAACTGACAAGAACAGTAGCTCCTCTTCAGTCCGATACACTGTACTTGCTGGGAACAGACGCGAGTGCTATTTGCACTGTGTATGGCAAAGGGAGCTCAATAGTGACTTTCCTTACCAGAAAACAGCTCTTGCTCGTAGGACCAGAAACTGCATGTGATTCAACTCCATTTAGGACTGGGAAAAAAATGATAGCTTGCCTTACAAAAAACACACTCTGCTTTTGAGAAAAGAGCACTCTTCTACTGTACTGTGTTTCCAATGGGGTCCGAAAAGTGAGCTTGCTCAGAACAAAAGCACTGTGCTTCCTACACACACGGCCATATCTAGTTCAATACTGCTTAGGAACCTGACAAGAACAATAGCTCCTCTTCAGTCCAATACACTGTACTGCTGGGAACAGAAGCCAGTGCTATTTATCCTGTGTATGGCAATGGCAGCGCAATAGTGACTACTCTTATCATAAAACAACTCTTGCTCGTAGGACCAGAAACTGCATGTGATTCAACTCCATTTAGGACTGGGAAACAAATGCTAGCTCGCCTTACATGAAACACTCTCTGCTTTTGAGAAAAGAGCACTCTTCTACTCTACTGTGTTTCCTATGGGGTCCAAACAGTGAGCTTCCTCAGAACAAAGAATTGTGCTTCCTACACACATGGACCATATGTAGTTCAACTCTGCTTAGGAACTGACAAGAACAGTAGCTCCTCTTCAGTCCGATACACTGTACTTGCTGGGAACAGACGCGAGTGCTATTTGCACTGTGTATGGCAAAGGGAGCACAATAGTGACTTTCTTTACCAGAAAACAACTCTTGCTCGTAGGACCAGAAACTGCATGTGATTCAACTCCATTTAGGACTGGGAAACAAATGATAGCTTGCCTTACAAAAACACACTGTGCTTTTGAGAAAAGAGCACTCTTCTACTCTACTGTGTTTCCTATGGGGTTCGAACAGTGAGCTTGCTCAGAACAAAAGAACTGTGCTTCCTACACACACGGACATATCTAGTTCAATTCTGCTTAGGAACCTGACAAGAACAGTCGATCCTCTTCAGTCCAATACACTGTACTTGCTGCGAACAGACGCCAGTGCTATTGGTCCTGTGTGTGGCAATGGCAGCACAATAGTGACTATTTTTACCATAAAACAACTCTTGTTCGAAGGACAGAAACTGCATGTGATTCCACGCCATTTAGGACTGGGAAACAAACGCTAGCTCGCCTTACAAGAAACACACTCTGCTTCTGAGAAAAGAGCACTCTTCTACTCTACTGTGTTTCCTATGGGGTCCAAAGAGTGAGCTGGCTCAGAACAAAAGAACTGTGCTTCCTACACACAAGGACCATATGTAGTTCAACTCTGCTTAGGAAACTGACAAGAACAGTAGCTCCTCTTCAGTCCGATACACTGTACTTGCTGGGAACAGACGCGAGTGCTATTTGCACTGTGTATGGCAATGGGAGCGCAATAGTGACTTTCCTTACCAGAAAACAACTCTTGCTCTTAGGACCAGAAACTGCATGTGATTCAACTCCGTTTAGGACTGGGAAACAAATGCTAGCTCGCCTTACATGAAACACTCTCTGCTTTTGAGAAAAGACCACTCTTCTTCTCTACTGTGTTTCCTATGGGGCCCAAACAGTGAGCTTGCTCAGAACAAATAACTGTGCTTCCTACACACATGGACCATATCTCGTTCAACATCTGCTTAGGAAACTGACAAGAACAGTAGCTCCTCTTCAGTCCGATACACTGTACTTGCTGGGAACAGACGCGAGTGCTATTTGCACTGTGTATGGCAAAGGTAGCGCAATAGTGACTTTCCTTACCAGAAAACATCTCTTGCTCATAGGACCAGAAACTGCATGTGATTCAACTCCATTTAGGACTGGGAAAAAAAATGATAGCTTGCCTTACAAAAAAACACACTCTGCTTTTGAGAAAAGAGCACTCTTCTACTGTACTGTGTTTCCTATTGTGTCCGAAAAGTGAGCTTGCTCAGAACAAATGAACTGTGCTTCCTACACACACGGCCATATCTAGTTCAATTCTGCTTAGGAACCTGACAATAACAATAGCTCCTCTTCAGTCCAATACACTGTACTGCTGGGAACAGAAGCCAGTGCTATTTGTCCTGTGTATGGCAATGGCAGCGCAATAGTGACTATTCTTATCATAAAACAACTCTTGCTCGTAGGACCAGAAACTGCATGTGATTCAACTCCATTTAGGACTGGGAAACAAACGATAGCTCGCCTTACAAGAAACACAATCTGCTTTAGAGAAAAGAGCACTCTTCTACTCTACTGTGTTTTCCTATAGGGCCAGAACAGTGAGCTTGCTCAGAACAAAAGAACTGTGCTTCCTACACACGGGCCATATCTAGTTCAACTCTGCTTAGGAAACTGACAAGAACAGTAGCTCCTCTTCAGTCCGATACACTGTACTTGCTGGGAACAGACGCGAGTGCTATTTGCACTGTGTGGCAATGGGAGCGCAATAGTGACTTTCCTTACCAGAAAACAACTCTTGCTCGTAGCACCAGAAACTGCATGTGATTCAACTCCGTTTAGGACTGGGAAACAAATGCTAGCTCGCCTTACATGAAACACTCTCTGCTTTTGAGAAAAGAGCACTCTTCTACTCTACTGTGTTTCCTATGGGGTCCAAACAGTGAGCTTGCTCAGAAACAAAGAACTGTGCTTCCTACACACATGGACCATATCTAGTTCAACTCTGCTTAGGAAACTGACAAGAAACAGTAGCTCCTCTTCAGTCCGATACACTGTACTTGCTGGGAACAGACGCGAGTGCTATTTGCACTGTGTATGGCAAAGGGGAGCACAATAGTGACTTTCTTTACCAGAAAACAACTCTTGCTCGTAGGACCAGAAACTGCATGTGATTCAACTCCATTTAGGACTGGGAAACAAATGATAGCTTGCCTTACAAAAAACACACTGTGCTTTTGAGAAAAGAGCACTCTTCTACTCTACTGTGTTTTCCTATAGGGCCAGAAAAGTGAGCTTGCTCAGAACAAAACAACTGTGCTTCCTACACACACGGGCCATATCTAGTTCAACTCTGCTTAGGAAACTGACAAGAACAGTAGCTCCTCTTCAGTCCGATACACTGTACTTGCTGAGAACAGATGCGAGGGCTATTTGCACTGTGAATGGCAATTGGAGCACTATGGTGACTCGTCCTACCAGAAAACAACTCTTGCTCGTAGGACAAAAAACTGCATGTGACTCAACTCCATTTAGGACTGGGAATCAAACTCTAGCTCGCCTTACAAGAAACACACTCTGCTTTAGAGAAAAGAGCACTCTTCTACTCTACTGTGTTTCCTTTGGGGTTCGAACAGTGAGCTTGCTCAGAACAAAAGAACTGTGCTTCCTACACACACGGCCCATATCTAGTTCAATTTTGCTTAGGAACCTGACAA
>NW_026736598.1:0-65000 GCF_949786415.1 Peromyscus eremicus | reverse complement strand
GGTTCTTAAGCAGAATTGAACTAGATATGGCCGTGTGTGTAGGAAGCACAGTTTTTTTGTTCTGAGCAAGCTCACTTTTCGGAACACCTAGGAAACACAGTAGAGTAGAAGAGTGCTCTTTTCTCAAAGCAGAGTGTGCTTATTGTAAAGCGAGCTAGAATTTGTTTCCCAGTCCTAAATGGAGTGGAATCACATGCAGTTTCTGGTCCTAACGAGCAAGAGTTGTTTTCTGGTAAGAAGAGTCAATATTGCGCTGCCTTTGCCATACACAGGACAAATAGCACTGTTGTCTGTTCCCAGCAAGTATAGTGTATTGCACTGAAGAGGATCTACTGTTCTTTCAGGTTCCTAAGCAGACTTGAACTAGATATGGCCGTGTGTGTAGGAAGCACAGTTCTTTTGTTCTGAGCAAGCTCACTGTTCAGAAACCATAGGAAACACAGTAGAGTAGAAGAGTGCTCTTTTCTCAAAAGCAGAGTGTGTTTCTTGTAAGGCGAGCTCGCGTTTGTTTCCCAGTCCTAAATGGAGTTGAATCACATGCAGTTTCTGGTCTTACGAACAAGAGTTGTTTTCTGGTAAGGAAAGTCACTATTGTGCTCCCATTGACATACACAGTGCAAATAGCGCTCGTGTCTGTTCCAAGCAAGTACAGTGTATTGGACTGAAGAGGAGCTACTGTTCTTGTCAGTTTCCTAAGCAGAGTTGAACTAGATATGGCCCGTGTGTAGGAAGCACATTTCTTTTGTCTGAGAAAGCTCACTGTTCTGGCTCTATAGGAAACACAGTAGAGTAAAAGAGTGCTCTTTTCTCTAAAGCAGAGTGTGTTTCTTGTAAGGTGAGCTAGCTTTTGTTTCCCAGTCCTAAATGGAGTTGAATCACATGCAGTTTCTGGTCCTACAAGCAAGAGTTGTTTTCTGGTAAGAAGAGTCACTATTGCGCTGCCATTGCCATACACAGGACAAATAGCACTGGCGTCTGTTCCCAGCAAGTACAGTGTATTGGACTGAAGAGGATCTACTGTTCTTGTCAGGTTCCTAAGCAGACTTGAACTAGATATGGCCGTGTGGGTAGGAAGCACAGTTCTTTTGTTCTGAGCAATCTCAACTGTTCGGAACACATAGGAAACACAGTAGAGTAGAAGAGTGCTCTTTTCTCAAAAGCAGAGTGTGTTTCTTGGAAGTCGAGCTAGCGTTTGTTTCCCAGTCCTAAATGGAGTTGAGTCACATGCAGTTTTTTGTCCTATGAGCAAGAGTTGTTTTCTGGTAAGACAAGTCACTATTGTGCTCCAATGCCATACACAGTGCAAATAGCACTCGAGTCTGTTCCCCGCAAGTACAGTGTATTGGACTGAAGAGGATCTACTGTTCTTGTCAGGTTCTTAAGCAGAATTGAACTAGATATGGCCGTGTGTGTAGGAAGCACAGTTTTTTTGTTCTGAGCAAGCTCACTGTTCGGACACCTTAAGAAAGAAAGTAGAGTAGAAGAGTGCTCTTTTCTCAAAAGCAGAGTGTGTTTCTTGTAAGGCGAGCTAGCGTTTGTTTCCCAGTCCTAAATGGAGTTGAATCACATGCAGTTTCTGGTCCTACGAGCAAGAGTTGTTTTCTGGTAAGGAAAGTCAATATTGTGCTCCTATTGACATCCACAGTACAAATAGCACTCGCGTCTTTTCCCAGCAAGTACAGTGTATTGGACTGAAGAGGAGCTACTGTTCTTGTCAGTTTCCTAAGCAGAGTTCAACTAGATATGGCCCGTGTGTGTAGGAAGCACAGTTCTTTTGTTCTGAGCAAGCTCACTGTTCGGACACCGTAGGAAACACAGTAGAGTAGAAGAGTGCTCTTTTCTCAAAAGCATAGTGTGTTTCTTGTAAGGCGAGCTAGCGTTTGTTTCCCAGTCCTAAATGGAGTTGAATCACATGCAGTTTCTGGTCCTAAGAGCAAGAGTTGTTTTCTGGTAAGGAAAGTCACTATTGCGCTCCCCTTGCCATACACAGTGCAAATAGCTCTCGCGTCTGTTCCCCGCAAGTACAGTGTATCGGACTGAAGAGGAGCTACTGTTCTTGTTTGTTTCCTAAGCAGAGTTGAAATAGATATGGACCGTGTGTGTAGAAAGCACAGTTCTTTTGTTCTGAGCAAGCTCACTGTTTGGACCCCATAGGAAACACAGTAGAGTAGAAGAGTGCTCTTTTCTCAAAAGCAGAGAAAATTTCTTGTAAGGCGAGCTAGCATTTGTTTCCCAGTCCTAAATGGAGTTGAATCACATGCAGTTTCTGGTCCTACGAGCAAGAGTTGTTTTCTGGTAAGGAAAGTCACTATTGAGCTCCCATTGCCATACACAGTGCAAATAGCATTCGCGTCTGTTCCCTGCAAGTACAGTGTATCAGACCGAAGAGGAGCTACTGTTCTTGTCAGTTTCCTAAGCAGAGTTGAACTAGTTATGGCCCGTGTGCAGGAAGCACAGTTCTTTTGTTCTGAGCAAGCTCACTGTTCTGGCCTTATAGGAAACACAATAGAGTAGAAGAGTGCTCATTTCCCTATAGTAGAGAGTGTTTCTTGTAAGGCAAGCTAGCGTTTGTTTCCCAGTCCTAAATGGAGTTGAATCACATGCAGTTTCTAGTCCTACGAGCAAGAGTTGTTTTATGGTAAGAAGAGTCACTATTGTGCTGCCATTGCCATACACAGGACAAATAGCACTGGCGTCTGTTCCCAGCAGGTACAGTGTATTGTAAAGAAGAGGATCTACTGTTCTTGTCAGGTTCCTAAGCAGAATTGAACTAGATATGGCCTTGTGTGTAGGAAGCACAGTTCTAATTTTCTGAGCAAGTTCACTCTTCTGGCTCTATTGGAAACACAGTAGAGTAGAAGAGTGCTCTTTTCTCAAAAGCAGAGTGTGTTTCTTGGAAGTCGAGCTAGCGTTTGTTTCCTTGTCCTAAATGGAGTTGAGTCACATGCAGTTTTTTGTCCTACGAGCAAGAGTTGTTTTCTGGTAAGACAAGTCACTTTTGTGCTCCAATTGCCATACACAGTGCAAATAGCTCTCGCGTCTGTTCCCTGCAAGTACAGTGTATTGGAAGGAAGAGGGGCTATTGTTCTTGTCAGTTTCCTAAGCAGAGTTGAACTAGATATGGCCCATGTGTGTAGGAAGCACAGTTCTTTTGTTCTGAGCAAGCTCACTGTTCTGGCCCTATAGGAAACACAATAGAATAGAAGAGTGCTCTTTTCCCTAAAGCAGAGTGTGTTTCTTGTAAGGCGAGCTAGCGTTTGTTTCCCAGTCCTAAATGGAGTTGAATCACATGCAGTTTCTAGTCCTACGAGCAAGAGTTGTTTTCTGGTTAGAAGAGTCACTATTGCGCTCCCGTTGCCCTACACAAGGCAAATAGCACTCGTGTCTTTTCCCAGCAAGTACAGTGTTTTGGACTGAAAAGGAGCTACTGTTCTTCTCAGTTTCCTAAGCAGAGTTGAACTAGATAGGGCCCGTGTGTGTAGGAAGCACAGTTCTTTTGTTCTGAGCAAGCTCACTGTTCGGACCCAATAGGAAACACAATAGAGTAGAAGAGTGCTCTTTTCTCAAATACAGGGTGTGTTTCATGTAAGGCGAGCTAGCATTTGTTTCCCAGTCCTAAATGGAGTTGAATCACATGCAGTTTCTGGTCCTACGAGCAAGAGTTGTTTTCTGGTAAGAAGAGTCACTATTGTGCTGCCATTGCCATACACAGGACTAATAGCACTGGCGTCTGTTCCCAGCAAGTACAGTGTATTGGACTGTAGAGGATCTACTGTTCTTGTCAGGTTCCTAAGCAGAATTGAACTAGATATGGCCGTGTGTGTAGGAAGCACAGTTCTTTTGTTCTGAGCAAGCTCACTTTTCGGAACACATAGGAAACACAGTAGAGTAGAAGAGTGCTCTTTTCTCAAAAGCAGAGTGTGTTTTTGTAAGGCGAGCTAGCGTTTGTTTCCTAGTCGTAAATGGAGTTGAATCACATGCAGTTTCTGGTCCTATGAACAAGAGTTGTTTTCTGGTAAGGAAAGTCACTATTGCGCTCCCATTGCCCTTTACAAGGCAAATAGCAATCGCGTCTTTTCCCAGCAAGTACTGTGTATTGGACTGAATAGGAGCTACTGTTCTTGTCAGTTTACTAAGCAGAATTGAACTAGATATGGTCTGAGCGTCTAGGAAGCACAGTTCTTTTGTTCTGAGCAAGCTCACTGTTTGGACCCCATAGGAAACACAGTAGAGTAGAAGAGTGCTCTTTTTTCAAAAGCAGAGTGTGTTTCATGTAAGGTGAGCTATCATTTGTTTTCCAGTCCTAAATGGAGTTGATCATATGCAGTTTCTGGTCCTACGATCAAGAGTTGTTTTCTAATAAGGAAAGTCACTATTGCGCTCCCCTTGCCATACACAGTGCAATTAGCACTCGCGTCTGTTCCCAGCAAGTACAGTGTATTGGACTGAAGAGGAGCTACTGTTTTTGTCAGTTGCCTAAGCAGAGTTGAACTAGTTATGGCCCGTATGTAGGAAGCACAGTTCTTTTGTTCTGAGCAAGCTCACTGTTCTGGCCCTATAGGAAACACAGTAAAGTGGAAGAGTGCTATTTTCTCTAAAGCAGAGTGTGTTTCTTGTAAGGCGAGCTAGCGTTTGTTTCCCAGTCCTAAATGGAGTGGAATCACATGCATTTTCTGGTCCTACGAGCAAGAGTTGTTTTCTGGTAAGGAAAGTCACTATTGCACTCCCATTGCCATACACAGTGCAAATAGCCCTCCCGTCTGTTCCCAGCAAGTACGGTTTATTGGACTGAAAAGGAGCTACTGTTCTTCTCAGTTTCCTAAGCAGAGTTGAACTAGATAGGGCCCGTGTGTGTAGGAAGCACAGTTCTTTTGTTCTGAGCAAGCTCACTGTTCTGGCCCTATAGGAAACACAGTAGAGTGGAAGAGTGCTCTTTTCTCTAAAGCAGAGTGTGTTTCTTGGAAGGCGAGCTAGCGTTTGTTTCCCAGTCCTAAATGGAGTTGAATCACGTGCAGTTTCTGGTCCTACGAGCAAGAGTTGTTTTCTGGTAAGAAGAGTCACTATTGTGCTGCCATTGCCATACACAGGACAAATAGCACTGGCGTCTGTTCCCAGCAAGTACAGTGTATTGGACTGAAGAGGATCTACTGTTCTTGTCAGGTTCTTAAGCAGAATTGAACTAGATATGGCCATGTGTGTAGGAAGCACAGTTCTTTGTTCTGAGCAAGCTCACTGTTCTGACCCCATAGGAAACACAGTAGAGTAGAAGAGTGCTCTTTTCTCAAAAGCAGAGTGTGTTTCTTGTAAGGCGAGCTAGCGTTGTTTCCCAGTCCTAAATGGAGTTGAGTCACATGCAGTTTTTTGTCCTATGAGAAAGAGTTGTTTTCTGGTAAGGAAAGTCACTATTGCGCTCCCCTTGCCATACATAGTGCAAATAGCTCTCGCGTCTGTTCCCACCAAGTACAGTGTATCGGACTGAAGAGGAGCTACTGTTCTTGTCAGTTTCCTAAGCAGAGTTGAACTAGTTATGGCCCGTGTGTAGGAAGCACAGTTCTTTTGTTCTGAGCAAGCTCACTGTTCTGGCCCTATAGGAAACACAGTAGAGTAGAAGGGTGCTCTTTTCTCAAAAGCAGAGTGTGTTTCTTGTAAGGCAAGCTAGCGTTTGTTTCCCAGTCCTAAATGGAGTTGAGTCACATGCAGTTTTTTGTCCTATGAGCAAGAGTTATTTTCTGGTAAGACGAGTCACTATTGTGCTCCATTTGCCATACACAGTGCAAATAGCACTCGCATCTGTTCCCCGCAAGTACAGTGTATTGGACGGAAGAGGAGATACTGTTCTTGTCAGTTTCCTAAGCAGAGTTGAACTAGATATGGCCCGTGTGTGTAGGAAGCACAGTTCCTTTGTTCTGAGCAAGCTCACTGTTCGGACCCCATAGGAAACACAGTAGAGTATAAGAGTGCTCTTTTCTCAAAAGCAGAGTGTGTTTCTTGTAAGGCGAGCTAGCGTTTGTTTCCCAGTCCTAAATGTAGTGGAATCACATGCAGTTTCTGGTCCTAAGAGCAAGAGTTGTTTTCTGGTAAGGAAAGTCACTATTGTGCCCCCCTTGCCATACATAGTGCAAATAGCTCTCACGTCTGTTCCCAGCAAGTACAGTGTATCGGACTGAAGAGGAGCTACTGTTCTTGTCAGTTTCCTAAGCAGAGTTGAACTAGATATGGCCCGCGTGTGTAGGAAGCACAGTTCTTTTGTTCTGAGAAACTCACTGTTTGGACCCCATAGGAAACACAGTAGAGTAGAAGAGTGCTCTTTTCTCTAAAGCAGAATGTGTTTCTTGTAAGGCGAGCTAGCATTTGTTTCCCAGTCCTAAATGGAGTGGAATCACATGCAGTTTCTGGTCCTACGAGCAGGAGTTGTTTTCTGGTAAGGAAAGTCACTATTGCGCTCCCAATGCCCTTTACATTGAAAATAGCACTCGCGTCTTTTCCCAGCAAGTATAGTGTATTGGACTGAATAGCAGATACTGTTCTTGTCAGTTTACTAAGCACAATTGAACTAGATATGGTCCGTGCGTGTAGGAAGCACAGTTCTTTTGTTCTGAGCAAGCTCACTGTTTGGACCCCATAGGAAACACAGTAGAGTAGAAGAGTGCTCTTTTCTCAAAAGCAGAGTGTGTTTCTTGGAAGTCGAGCTAGCGTTTGTTTCCCAGTCCTAAATGGAGTTGAGTCACATGCAGTTTTTTGTCCTATGAGCAAGAGTTGTTTTCTGGAAAGACAAGTCACTATTGTGCTCCAATTGCCATACACAGTGCAAATAGCACTCTCGTCTGTTCCCCGCAAGTACAGTGTATTGGATGAAAGAGGAGCTACTGTTCTTGTCAGTTTCCTAAGCAGAGTTGAACTAGATATGGCCTGCGTGTGTAGGAAGCACAGTTCTTTTGTTCTGAGCAAGCTCACTATTCTGGCACTATAGGAAACACAGTAGAGTAGAAGAGTGCTCTTTTCTCAAAAGCAGAGTATGTTTCATGTAAGGCGAGCTAGCATTTGTTTCCCAGTCCTAAATGGAGTTGAATCACATGCAGTTTCTTATACTACGAGCAAGAGTTGTTTTCTGGTATGAAGAGTCACTATTGCGCTGCCATTTCCATACACAGGACAAACAGCACTGGTGTCTGTTCCCAGCAATTACAGTGTACTGGACTGAAGAGGATCTACTGTCCTTGTCAGGTTCCTAAGCAGAATTGAACTAGATATGGCCGTGTGTAGGAAGCACAGTTCTTTTGTTCTGAGCAAGCTCACTGTTCTGGCCCTATAGGAAACACAGTAGAGTAGAAGAGTGCTCTTTTCTCAAAAGCAGAGTGTGTTTCTTGTAAGGCGAGTTAGCGTTTGTTTCCCAGTCGTAAATGGAGTTGAGTCACATGCAGTTTTTTGTCCTACTAGCAAGAGTTGTTTTCTGGTAAGACGAGTCACTATTGTGCTCCAATTGCCATACACAGTGCAAATAGCACTCGCGTCTGTTCCCCGCAAGTACAGTGTATTGGACGAAAGAGGAGCTACTGTTCTTGTCAGTTTCCTAAGCAGAGTTGAACTAGATATGGCCCATGTGTAGGAAGCACAGTTCTTTTGTTCTGAGCAAGCTCACTATTCTGGCCCTATAGGAAACACAGTAGAGTAGAAGAGTACTCTTTTCTCAAAAGCAGAGTATGTTTCATGTAAGGCGAGCTAGCATTTGTTTCCCAGTCCTAAATGGAGTTGAATCACATGAAGTTTCTGATACTACGAGCAAGAGTTGTTTTCTGGTATGAAGAGTCACTATTGCGCTGCCATTTCCATACACAGGACAAACAGCACTGGTGTCTGTTCCCAGCAATTACAGTGTACTGGACTGAAGAGGATCTACTGTTCTTGTCAGGTTCTTAAGCAGAATTGAACTAGATATGGCCGTGTGTGTAGGAAGCACAGTTTTTTTGTTCTGAGCAAGCTCACTTTTCGGAACACCTAGGATACACAGTAGAGTAGAAGAGTGCTCTTTTCTCAAAAGCAGAGTGTGCTTCTTGTAAAGCGAGCTAGAATTTGTTTCCCAGTCCTAAATGGAGTGGAATCACATGCAGTTTCTGGTCCTACGAGCAAGAGTTGTTTTCTGGTAAGAAGAGTCACTATTGCGCTGCCTTTGCCATACACAGGACAAATAGCACTGGTGTCTGTTCCCAGCAAGTATAGTGTATTGCACTGAAGAGGATCTACTGTTCTTGTCAGGTTCCTAAGCAGACTTGAACTAGATATGGCCGTGTGTGTAGGAAGCACAGTTCTTTTGTTCTGAGCAAGCTCACTGTTCAGACACCATAGGAAACACAGTAGAGTAGAAGAGTGCTCTTTTCTCAAAAGCAGAGTGTGTTTCTTGTAAGGCGAGCTCGCGTTTGTTTCCCAGTCCTAAATGGAGTTGAATCACATGCAGTTTCTGGTCTTACGAACAAGAGTTGTTTTCTGGTAAGGAAAGTCACTATTGTGCTCCCATTGACATACACAGTGCAAATAGCGCTCGTGTCTGTTCCAAGCAAGTACAGTGTATCGGACTGAAGAGGAGCTACTGTTCTTGTCAGTTTCCTAAGCAGAGTTGAACTAGATATGGCCCGTGTGTAGGAAGCACAGTTCTTTTGTTCTGAGAAAGCTCACTGTTCTGGCTCTATAGGAAACACAGTAGAGTAAAAGAGTGCTCTTTTCTCTAAAGCAGAGTGTGTTTCTTGTAAGGTGAGCTAGCTTTTGTTTCCCAGTCCTAAATGGAGTTGAATCACATGCAGTTTCTGGTCCTACAAGCAAGAGTTGTTTTCTGGTAAGAAGAGTCACTATTGCGCTGCCATTGCCATACACAGGACAAATAGCACTGGCGTCTGTTCCCAGCAAGTACAGTGTATTGGACTGAAGAGGATCTACTGTTCTTGTCAGGTTCCTAAGCAGACTTGAACTAGATATGGCCGTGTGAGTAGGAAGCACAGTTCTTTTGTTCTGAGCAATCTCACTGTTCGGAACACATAGGAAACACAGCAGAGTAGAAGAGTGCTCTTTTCTCAAAAGCAGAGTGTGTTTCTTGGAAGTCGAGCTAGCGTTTGTTTCCCAGTCCTAAATGGAGTTGAGTCACATGCAGTTTTTTGTCCTATGAGCAAGAGTTGTTTTCTGGTAAGACAAGTCACTATTGTGCTCCAATGCCATACACAGTGCAAATAGCACTCGAGTCTGTTCCCCGCAAGTACAGTGTATTGGACTGAAGAGGATCTACTGTTCTTGTCAGGTTCTTAAGCAGAATTGAACTAGATATGGCCGTGTGTGTAGGAAGCACAGTTTTTTTGTTCTGAGCAAGCTCACTGTTCGGACACCTTAAGAAAGAAAGTAGAGTAGAAGAGTGCTCTTTTCTCAAAAGCAGAGTGCGTTTCTTGTAAGGCGAGCTAGCGTTTGTTTCCCAGTCCTAAATGGAGTTGAATCACATGCAGTTTCTGGTCCTACGAGCAAGAGTTGTTTTCTGGTAAGGAAAGTCAATATTGTGCTCCTATTGACATCCACAGTACAAATAGCACTCGCGTCTTTTCCCAGCAAGTACAGTGTATTGGACTGAAGAGGAGCTACTGTTCTTGTCAGTTTCCTAAGCAGAGTTCAACTAGATATGGCCCGTGTGTGTAGGAAGCACAGTTCTTTTGTTCTGAGCAAGCTCACTGTTCAGACACCGTAGGAAACACAGTAGAGTAGAAGAGTGCTCTTTTCTCAAAAGCATAGTGTGTTTCTTGTAAGGCGAGCTAGCGTTTGTTTCCCAGTCCTAAATGGAGTTGAATCACATGCAGTTTCTCGTCCTAAGAGCAAGAGTTGTTTTCTGGTAAGGAAAGTCACTAATTCGCTCCCCTTGCCATACACAGTGCAAATAGCTCTCGCGTCTGTTCCCCGCAAGTACAGTGTATCGGACTGAAGAGGAGCTACTGTTCTTGTTTGTTTCCTAAGCAGAGTTGAAATAGATATGGACCGTGTGTGTAGAAAGCACAGTTCTTTTGTTCTGAGCAAGCTCACTGTTTGGACCCCATAGGAAACACAGTAGAGTAGAAGAGTGCTCTTTTCTCAAAAGCAGAGAAAATTTCTTGTAAGGCGAGCTAGCATTTGTTTCCCAGTCCTAAATGGAGTTGAATCACATGCAGTTTCTGGTCCTACGAGCAAGAGTTGTTTTCTGGTAAGGAAAGTCACTATTGAGCTCCCATTGCCATACACAGTGCAAATAGCACTCGCGTCTGTTCCCTGCAAGTACAGTGTATCAGACCGAAGAGGAGCTACTGTTCTTGTCAGTTTCCTAAGCAGAGTTGAACTAGTTTTGGCCCGTGTGCAGGAAGCACAGTTCTTTTGTTCTGAGCAAGCTCACTGTTCTGGCCCTATAGGAAACACAATAGAGTAGAAGAGTGCTCATTTCCCTATAGTAGAGAGTGTTTCTTGTAAGGCAAGCTAGCGTTTGTTTCCCAGTCCTAAATGGAGTTGAATCACATGCAGTTTCTAGTCCTACGAGCAAGAGTTGTTTTATGGTAAGAAGAGTCACTATTGCGCTGCCATTGCCATACACAGGACAAATAGCACTGGCGTCTGTTCCCAGCAGGTACAGTGTATTGTAAAGAAGAGGATCTACTGTTCTTGTCAGGTTCTTAAGCAGAATTGAACTAGATATGGCCTTGTGTGTAGGAAGCACAGTTCTAATTTTCTGAGCAAGTTCACTCTTCTGGCTCTATTGGAAACACAGTAGAGTAGAAGAGTGCTCTTTTCTCAAAAGCAGAGTGTGTTTCTTGGAAGTCGAGCTAGCGTTTGTTTCCTAGCCTTAAATGGAGTTGAGTCACATGCAGTTTTTTGTCCTACGAGCAAGAGTTGTTTTCTGGTAAGACAAGTCACTTTTGTGCTCCAATTGCCATACACAGTGCAAATAGCTCTCGCGTCTGTTCCCTGCAAGTACAGTGTATTGGAAGGAAGAGGGGCTATTGTTCTTGTCAGTTTCCTAAGCAGAGTTGAACTAGATATGGCCCATGTGTGTAGGAAGCACAGTTCTTTTGTTCTGAGCAAGCTCACTGTTCTGGCCCTATAGGAAACACAATAGAATAGAAGAGTGCTCTTTTCCCTAAAGCAGAGTGTGTTTCTTGTAAGGCGAGCTAGCGTTTGTTTCCCAGTCCTAAATGGAGTTGAATCACATGCAGTTTCTAGTCCTACGAGCAAGAGTTGTTTTCTGGTAAGAAGAGTCACTATTGCGCTCCCATTGCCCTACACAAGGCAAATAGCACTCGTGTGTTTTCCCAGCAAGTACAGTGTTTTGGACTGAAAAGGAGCTACTGTTCTTCTCAGTTTCCTAAGCAGAGTTGAACTAGATAGGGCCCGTGTGTGTAGGAAGCACAGTTCTTTTGTTCTGAGCAAGCTCACTGTTCGGACCCAATAGGAAACACAATAGAGTAGAAGAGTGCTCTTTTCTCAAATACAGAGTGTGTTTCATGTAAGGCGAGCTAGCATTTGTTTCCCAGTCCTAAATGGAGTTGAATCACATGCAGTTTCTGGTCCTACGAGCAAGAGTTGTTTTCTGGTAAGAAGAGTCACTATTGCGCTGCCATTGCCATACACAGGACTAATAGCACTGGCGTCTGTTCCCAGCAAGTACAGTGTATTGGACTGTAGAGGATCTACTGTTCTTGTCAGGTTCCTAAGCAGAATTGAACTAGATATGGCCGTGTGTGTAGGAAGCACAGTTCTTTTGTTCTGAGCAAGCTCACTTTTCGGAACACATAGGAAACACAGTAGAGTAGAAGAGTGCTCTTTTCTCAAAAGCAGAGTGTGATTTTGTAAGGCGAGCTAGCGTTTGTTTCCTAGTCCTAAATGGAGTTGAATCACATGCAGTTTCTGGTCCTATGAACAAGAGTTGTTTTCTGGTAAGGAAAGTCACTATTGCGCTCCCATTGCCCTTTACAAGGCAAATAGCAATCGCGTCTTTTCCCAGCAAGTACTGTGTATTGGACTGAATAGGAGCTACTGTTCTTGTCAGTTTACTAAGCAGAATTGAACTAGATATGGTCCGAGCGTCTAGGAAGCACAGTTCTTTTGTTCTGAGCAAGCTCACTGTTTGGACCCCATAGGAAACACAGTAGAGTAGAAGAGTGCTCTTTTTTCAAAAGCAGAGTGTGTTTCATGTAAGGTGAGCTATCATTTGTTTCCCAGTCCTAAATGGAGTTGATCATATGCAGTTTCTGGTCCTACGATCAAGAGTTGTTTTCTAATAAGGAAAGTCACTATTGCGCTCCCCTTGCCATACACAGTGCAATTAGCACTCGCGTCTGTTCCCAGCAAGTACAGTGTATCGGACTGAAGAGGAGCTACTGTTCTTGTCAGTTGCCTAAGCAGAGTTGAACTAGTTATGGCCCGTATGTAGGAAGCACAGTTCTTTTGTTCTGAGCAAGCTCACTGTTCTGGCCCTATAGGAAACACAGTAGAGTGGAAGAGTGCTCTTTTCTCTAAAGCAGAGTGTGTTTCTTGTAAGGCGAGCTAGCGTTTGTTTCCCAGTCCTAAATGGAGTGGAATCACATGCAGTTTCTGGTCCTACGAGCAAGAGTTGTTTTCTGGTAAGGAAAGTCACTATTGCACTCCCATTGCCATACACAGTGCAAATAGCCCTCCCGTCTGTTCCCAGCAATTACAGTGTATTGGACTGAAAAGGAGCTACTGTTCTTCTCAGTTTCCTAAGCAGAGTTGAACTAGATAGGGCCCGTGTGTGTAGGAAGCACAGTTCTTTTGTTCTGAGCAAGGTCACTGTTCTGGCCCTATAGGAAACACAGTAGAGTGGAAGAGTGCTCTTTTCTCTAAAGCAGAGTGTGTTTCTTGGAAGGCGAGCTAGCATTTGTTTCCCAGTCCTAAATGGAGTTGAATCACGTGCAGTTTCTGGTCCTACGAGCAAGAGTTGTTTTCTGGTAAGAAGAGTCACTATTGTGCTGCCATTGCCATACACAGGACAAATAGCACTGGCGTCTGTTCCCAGCAAGTACAGTGTATTGGACTGAAGAGGATCTACTGTTCTTGTCAGGTTCTTAAGCAGAATTGAACTAGATATGGCCATGTGTGTAGGAAGCACAGTTCTTTGTTCTGAGCAAGCTCACTGTTCTGACCCCATAGGAAACACAGTAGAGTAGAAGAGTGCTCTTTTCTCAAAAGCAGAGTGTGTTTCTTGTAAGGCGAGCTAGCGTTGTTTCCCAGTCCTAAATGGAGTTGAGTTACATGCAGTTTTTTGTCCTATGAGAAAGAGTTGTTTTCTGGTAAGGAAAGTCACTATTGCGCTCCCCTTGCCATACATAGTGCAAATAGCTCTCGCGTCTGTTCCCACCAAGTACAGTGTATCGGACTGAAGAGGAGCTACTGTTCTTGTCAGTTTCCTAAGCAGAGTTGAACTAGTTATGGCCCGTGTGTAGGAAGCACAGTTCTTTTGTTCTGAGCAAGCTCACTGTTCTGGCCCTATAGGAAACACAGTAGAGTAGAAGGGTGCTCTTTTCTCAAAAGCAGAGTGTGTTTCTTGTAAGGCAAGCTAGCGTTTGTTTCCCAGTCCTAAATGGAGTTGAGTCACATGCATTTTTTTGTCCTATGAGCAAGAGTTATTTTCTGGTAAGACGAGTCACTATTGTGCTCCAATTGCCATACACAGTGCAAATAGCACTCGCATCTGTTCCCCGCAAGTACAGTGTATTGGACGGAAGAGGAGATACTGTTCTTGTCAGTTTCCTAAGCAGAGTTGAACTAGATATGGCCCGTGTGTGTAGGAAGCACAGTTCCTTTGTTCTGAGCAAGCTCACTGTTCGGACCCCATAGGAAACACAGTAGAGTATAAGAGTGCTCTTTTCTCAAAAGCAGAGTGTGTTTCTTGTAAGGCGAGCTAGCGTTTGTTTCCCAGTCCTAAATGTAGTGGAATCACATGCAGTTTCTGGTCCTAAGAGCAAGAGTTGTTTTCTGGTAAGGAAAGTCACTATTGTGCTCCCCTTGCCATACATAGTGCAAATAGCTCTCACGTCTGTTCCCAGCAAGTACAGTGTATCGGACTGAAGAGGAGCTACTGTTCTTGTCAGTTTCCTAAGCAGAGTTGAACTAGATATGGCCCGCGTGTGTAGGAAGCACAGTTCTTTTGTTCTGAGAAACTCACTGTTTGGACCCCATAGGAAACACAGTAGAGTAGAAGAGTGCTCTTTTCTCTAAAGCAGAATGTGTTTCTTGTAAGGCGAGCTAGCGTTTGTTTCCCAGTCCCAAATGGAGTGGAATCACATGCAGTTTCTGTTCCTACGAGCAGGAGTTGTTTTCTGGTAAGGAAAGTCACTATTACGCTCCCATTGCTCTTTACAAGGCAAATAGCACTCGCGTCTTTTCCCAGCAAGTATAGTGTATTGGACTGAATAGGAGATACTGTTCTTGTGAGTTTACTAAGCACAATTGAACTAGATATGGTCCGTGCGTGTAGGAAGCACAGTTCTTTTGTTCTGAGCAAGCTCACTGTTTGGACCCCATAGGAAACACAGTAGAGTAGAAGAGTGCTCTTTTCTCAAAAGCAGAGTGTGTTTCTTGGAAGTCGAGCTAGCGTTTGTTTCCCAGTCCTAAATGGAGTTGAGTCACATGCAGTTTTTTGTCCTACGAGCAAGAGTTGTTTTCTGGAAAGACAAGTCACTATTGTGCTCCAATTGCCATACACAGTGCAAATAGCACTCGCGTCTGTTCCCCGCAAGTACAGTGTATTGGACGAAAGAGGAGCTACTGTTCTTGTCAGTTTCCTAAGCAGAGTTGAACTAGATATGGCCCATGTGTAGGAAGCACAGTTCTTTTGTTCTGAGCAAGCTCACTATTCTGGCCCTATAGGAAAAACAGTAGAGTAGAAGAGTGCTCTTTTCTCAAAAGCAGAGTATGTTTCATGTAAGGCGAGCTAGCATTTGTTTCCCAGTCCTAAATGGAGTTGAATCACATGAAGTTTCTTATACTACGAGCAAGAGTTGTTTTCTGGTATGAAGAGTCACTATTGCGCTGCCATTTCCATACACAGGACAAACAGCACTGGTGTCTGTTCCCAGCAATTACAGTGTACTGGACTGAAGAGGATCTACTGTCCTTGTCAGGTTCCTAAGCAGAATTGAACTAGATATGGCCGTGTGTAGGAAGCACAGTTCTTTTGTTCTGAGCAAGCTCACTGTTCTGTCCCTATAGGAAACACAGTAGAGTAGAAGAGTGCTCTTTTCTCAAAAGCAGAGTGTGTTTCTTGTAAGGCGAGCTAGCGTTTGTTTCCCAGTCGTAAATGGAGTTGAGTCACATGCAGTTTTTTGTCCTACTAGCAAGAGTTGTTTTCTGGTAAGACGAGTCACTATTGTGCTCCAATTGCCATACACAGTGCAAATAGCACTCGCGTCTGTTCCCCGCAAGTACAGTGTATTGGACGAAAGAGGAGCTACTGTTCTTGTCAGTTTCCTAAGCAGAGTTGAACTAGATATGGCCCATGTGTAGGAAGCACAGTTCTTTTGTTCTGAGCAAGCTCACTATTCTGGCCCTATAGGAAACACAGTAGAGTAGAAGAGTACTCTTTTCTCAAAAGCAGAGTATGTTTCATGTAAGGCGAGCTAGCATTTGTTTCCCAGTCCTAAATGGAGTTGAATCACATGAAGTTTCTGATACTACGAGCAAGAGTTGTTTTCTGGTATGAAGAGTCACTATTGCGCTGCCATTTCCATACACAGGACAAACAGCACTGGTGTCTGTTCCCAGCAATTACAGTGTACTGGACTGAAGAGGATCTACTGTTCTTGTCAGGTTCTTAAGCAGAATTGAACTAGATATGGCCGTGTGTGTAGGAAGCACAGTTTTTTTGTTCTGAGCAAGCTCACTTTTCGGAACACCTAGGATACACAGTAGAGTAGAAGAGTGCTCTTTTCTCAAAAGCAGAGTGTGCTTCTTGTAAAGCGAGCTAGAATTTGTTTCCCAGTCCTAAATGGAGTGGAATCACATGCAGTTTCTGGTCCTACGAGCAAGAGTTGTTTTCTGGTAAGAAGAGTCACTATTGCGCTGCCTTTGCCATACACAGGACAAATAGCACTGGTGTCTGTTCCCAGCAAGTATAGTGTATTGCACTGAAGAGGATCTACTGTTCTTGTCAGGTTCCTAAGCAGACTTGAACTAGATATGGCCGTGTGTGTAGGAAGCACAGTTCTTTTGTTCTGAGCAAGCTCACTGTTCAGACACCATAGGAAACACAGTAGAGTAGAAGAGTGCTCTTTTCTCAAAAGCAGAGTGTGTTTCTTGTAAGGCGAGCTCGCGTTTGTTTCCCAGTCCTAAATGGAGTTGAATCACATGCAGTTTCTGGTCTTACGAACAAGAGTTGTTTTCTGGTAAGGAAAGTCACTATTGTGCTCCCATTGACATACACAGTGCAAATAGCGCTCGTGTCTGTTCCAAGCAATACAGTGTATCGGACTGAAGAGGAGCTACTGTTCTTGTCAGTTTCCTAAGCAGAGTTGAACTAGATATGGCCCGTGTGTAGGAAGCACAGTTCTTTTGTTCTGAGAAAGCTCACTGTTCTGGCTCTATAGGAAACACAGTAGAGTAAAAGAGTGCTCTTTTCTCTAAAGCAGAGTGTGTTTCTTGTAAGGTGAGCTAGCTTTTGTTTCCCAGTCCTAAATGGAGTTGAATCACATGCAGTTTCTGGTCCTACAAGCAAGAGTTGTTTTCTGGTAAGAAGAGTCACTATTGCGCTGCCATTGCCATACACAGGACAAATAGCACTGGCGTCTGTTCCCAGCAAGTACAGTGTATTGGACTGAAGAGGATCTACTGTTCTTGTCAGGTTCCTAAGCAGACTTGAACTAGATATGGCCGTGTGGGTAGGAAGCACAGTTCTTTTGTTCTGAGCAATCTCACTGTTCGGAACACATAGGAAACACAGCAGAGTAGAAGAGTGCTCTTTTCTCAAAAGCAGAGTGTGTTTCTTGGAAGTCGAGCTAGCGTTTGTTTCCCAGTCCTAAATGGAGTTGAGTCACATGCAGTTTTTTGTCCTATGAGCAAGAGTTGTTTTCTGGTAAGACAAGTCACTATTGTGCTCCAATGCCATACACAGTGCAAATAGCACTCGAGTCTGTTCCCCGCAAGTACAGTGTATTGGACTGAAGAGGATCTACTGTTCTTGTCAGGTTCTTAAGCAGAATTGAACTAGATATGGCCGTGTGTGTAGGAAGCACAGTTTTTTTGTTCTGAGCAAGCTCACTGTTCGGACACCTTAAGAAAGAAAGTAGAGTAGAAGAGTGCTCTTTTCTCAAAAGCAGAGTGCGTTTCTTGTAAGGCGAGCTAGCGTTTGTTTCCCAGTCCTAAATGGAGTTGAATCACATGCAGTTTCTGGTCCTACGAGCAAGAGTTGTTTTCTGGTAAGGAAAGTCAATATTGTGCTCCTATTGACATCCACAGTACAAATAGCACTCGCGTCTTTTCCCAGCAAGTACAGTGTATTGGACTGAAGAGGAGCTACTGTTCTTGTCAGTTTCCTAAGCAGAGTTCAACTAGATATGGCCCGTGTGTGTAGGAAGCACAGTTCTTTTGTTCTGAGCAAGCTCACTGTTCGGACACCGTAGGAAACACAGTAGAGTAGAAGAGTGCTCTTTTATCAAAAGCATAGTGTGTTTCTTGTAAGGCGAGCTAGCGTTTGTTTCCCAGTCCTAAATGGAGTTGAATCACATGCAGTTTCTGGTCCTAAGAGCAAGAGTTGTTTTCTGGTAAGGAAAGTCACTATTGCGCTCCCCTTGCCATACACAGTGCAAATAGCTCTCGCGTCTGTTCCCCGCAAGTACAGTGTATCGGACTGAAGAGGAGCTACTGTTCTTGTTTGTTTCCTAAGCAGAGTTGAAATAGATATGGACCGTGTGTGTAGAAAGCACAGTTCTTTTGTTCTGAGCAAGCTCACTGTTTGGACCCCATAGGAAACACAGTAGAGTAGAAGAGTGCTCTTTTCTCAAAAGCAGAGAAAATTTCTTGTAAGGCGAGCTAGCATTTGTTTCCCAGTCCTAAATGGAGTTGAATCACATGCAGTTTCTGGTCCTACGAGCAAGAGTTGTTTTCTGGTAAGGAAAGTCACTATTGAGCTCCCATTGCCATACACAGTGCAAATAGCACTCGCGTCTGTTCCCTGCAAGTACAGTGTATCAGACCGAAGAGGAGCTACTGTTCTTGTCAGTTCCTAAGCAGAGTTGAACTAGTTATGGCCCGTGTGCAGGAAGCACAGTTCTTTTGTTCTGAGCAAGCTCACTGTTCTGGCCCTATAGGAAACACAATAGAGTAGAAGAGTGCTCATTTCCCTATAGTAGAGAGTGTTTCTTGAAAGGCAAGCTAGCGTTTGTTTCCCAGTCCTAAATGGAGTTGAATCACATGCAGTTTCTAGTCCTACGAGCAAGAGTTGTTTTATGGTAAGAAGAGTCACTATTGCGCTGCCATTGCCATACACAGGACAAATAGCACTGGCGTCTGTTCCCAGCAGGTACAGTGTATTGTAAAGAAGAGGATCTACTGTTCTTGTCAGGTTCTTAAGCAGAATTGAACTAGATATGGCCTTGTGTGTAGGAAGCACAGTTCTAATTTTCTGAGCAAGTTCACTCTTCTGGCTCTATTGGAAACACAGTAGAGTAGAAGAGTGCTCTTTTCTCAAAAGCAGAGTGTGTTTCTTGGAAGTCGAGCTAGCGTTTGTTTCCTAGCCTTAAATGGAGTTGAGTCACATGCAGTTTTTTGTCCTACGAGCAAGAGTTGTTTTCTGGTAAGACAAGTCACTTTTGTGCTCCAATTGCCATACACAGTGCAAATAGCTCTCGCGTCTGTTCCCTGCAAGTACAGTGTATTGGAAGGAAGAGGGGCTATTGTTCTTGTCAGTTTCCTAAGCAGAGTTGAACTAGATATGGCCCATGTGTGTAGGAAGCACAGTTCTTTTGTTCTGAGCAAGCTCACTGTTCTGGCCCTATAGGAAACACAATAGAATAGAAGAGTGCTCTTTTCCCTAAAGCAGAGTGTGTTTCTTGTAAGGCGAGCTAGCGTTTGTTTCCCAGTCCTAAATGGAGTTGAATCACATGCAGTTTCTAGTCCTACGAGCAAGAGTTGTTTTCTGGTAAGAAGAGTCACTATTGCGCTCCCATTGCCCTACACAAGGCAAATAGCACTCGTGTCTTTTCCCAGCAAGTACAGTGTTTTGGACTGAAAAGGAGCTACTGTTCTTCTCAGTTTCCTAAGCAGAGTTGAACTAGATAGGGCCCGTGTGTGTAGGAAGCACAGTTCTTTTGTTCTGAGCAAGCTCACTGTTCGGACCCAATAGGAAACACAATAGAGTAGAAGAGTGCTCTTTTCTCAAATACAGAGTGTGTTTCATGTAAGGCGAGCTAGCATTTGTTTCCCAGTCCTAAATGGAGTTGAATCACATGCAGTTTCTGGTCCTACGAGCAAGAGTTGTTTTCTGGTAAGAAGAGTCACTATGCGCTGCCATTGCCATACACAGGACTAATAGCACTGGCGTCTGTTCCCAGCAAGTACAGTGTATTGGACTGTAGAGGATCTACTGTTCTTGTCAGGTTCCTAAGCAGAATTGAACTAGATATGGCCGTGTGTGTAGGAAGCACAGTTCTTTTGTTCTGAGCAAGCTCACTTTTCGGAACACATAGGAAACACAGTAGAGTAGAAGAGTGCTCTTTTCTCAAAAGCAGAGTGTGATTTTGTAAGGCGAGCTAGCGTTTGTTTCCTAGTCCTAAATGGAGTTGAATCACATGCAGTTTCTGGTCCTATGAACAAGAGTTGTTTTCTGGTAAGGAAAGTCACTATTGCGCTCCCATTGCCCTTTACAAGGCAAATAGCAATCGCGTCTTTTCCCAGCAAGTACTGTGTATTGGACTGAATAGGAGCTACTGTTCTTGTCAGTTTACTAAGCAGAATTGAACTAGATATGGTCCGAGCGTCTAGGAAGCACAGTTCTTTTGTTCTGAGCAAGCTCACTGTTTGGACCCCATAGGAAACACAGTAGAGTAGAAGAGTGCTCTTTTTTCAAAAGCAGAGTGTGTTTCATGTAAGGTGAGCTATCATTTGTTTCCCAGTCCTAAATGGAGTTGATCATATGCAGTTTCTGGTCCTACGATCAAGAGTTGTTTTCTAATAAGGAAAGTCACTATTGCGCTCCCCTTGCCATACACAGTGCAATTAGCACTCGCGTCTGTTCCCAGCAAGTACAGTGTATCGGACTGAAGAGGAGCTACTGTTCTTGTCAGTTGCCTAAGCAGAGTTGAACTAGTTATGGCCCGTATGTAGGAAGCACAGTTCTTTTGTTCTGAGCAAGCTCACTGTTCTGGCCCTATAGGAAACACAGTAGAGTGGAAGAGTGCTCTTTTCTCTAAAGCAGAGTGTGTTTCTTGTAAGGCGAGCTAGCGTTTGTTTCCCAGTCCTAAATGGAGTGGAATCACATGCAGTTTCTGGTCCTACGAGCAAGAGTTGTTTTCTGGTAAGGAAAGTCACTATTGCACTCCCATTGCCATACACAGTGCAAATAGCCCTCCCGTCTGTTCCCAGCAATTACAGTGTATTGGACTGAAAAGGAGATACTGTTCTTCTCAGTTTCCTAAGCAGAGTTGAACTAGATAGGGCCCGTGTGTGTAGGAAGCACAGTTCTTTTGTTCTGAGCAAGCTCACTGTTCTGGCCCTATAGGAAACACAGTAGAGTGGAAGAGTGCTCTTTTCTCTAAAGCAGAGTGTGTTTCTTGAAAGGCGAGCTAGCATTTGTTTCCCAGTCCTAAATGGAGTTGAATCACGTGCAGTTTCTGGTCCTACGAGCAAGAGTTGTTTTCTGGTAAGAAGAGTCACTATTGTGCTGCCATTGCCATACACAGGACAAATAGCACTGGCGTCTGTTCCCAGCAAGTACAGTGTATTGGACTGAAGAGGATCTACTGTTCTTGTCAGGTTCTTAAGCAGAATTGAACTAGATATGGCCATGTGTGTAGGAAGCACAGTTCTTTGTTCTGAGCAAGCTCACTGTTCTGACCCCATAGGAAACACAGTAGAGTATAAGAGTGCTCTTTTCTCAAAAGCAGAGTGTGTTTCTTGTAAGGCGAGCTAGCGTTGTTTCCCAGTCCTAAATGGAGTTGAGTCACATGCAGTTTTTTGTCCTATGAGAAAGAGTTGTTTTCTGGTAAGGAAAGTCACTATTGCGCTCCCCTTGCCATACATAGTGCAAATAGCTCTCGCGTCTGTTCCCACCAAGTACAGTGTATCGGACTGAAGAGGAGCTACTGTTCTTGTCAGTTTCCTAAGCAGAGTTGAACTAGTTATGGCCCGTGTGTAGGAAGCACAGTTCTTTTGTTCTGAGCAAGCTCACTGTTCTGGCCCTATAGGAAACACAGTAGAGTAGAAGGGTGCTCTTTTCTCAAAAGCAGAGTGTGTTTCTTGTAAGGCAAGCTAGCGTTTGTTACCCAGTCCTAAATGGAGTTGAGTCACATGCAGTTTTTTGTCCTATGAGCAAGAGTTATTTTCTGGTAAGACGAGTCACTATTGTGCTCCAATTGCCATACACAGTGCAAATAGAACTCGCATCTGTTCCCCGCAAGTACAGTGTATTGGACGGAAGAGGAGATACTGTTCTTGTCAGTTTCCTAAGCAGAGTTGAACTACATATGGCCCGTGTGTGTAGGAAGCACAGTTCCTTTGTTCTGAGCAAGCTCACTGTTCGGACCCCATAGGAAACACAGTAGAGTATAAGAGTGCTCTTTTCTCAAAAGCAGAGTGTGTTTCTTGTAAGGCGAGCTAGCGTTTGTTTCCCAGTCCTAAATGTAGTGGAATCACATGCAGTTTCTGGTCCTAAGAGCAAGAGTTGTTTTCTGGTAAGGAAAGTCACTATTGTGCTCCCCTTGCCATACATAGTGCAAATAGCTCTCACGTCTGTTCCCAGCAAGTACAGTGTATCGGACTGAAGAGGAGCTACTGTTCTTGTCAGTTTCCTAAGCAGAGTTGAACTAGATATGGCCCGCGTGTGTAGGAAGCACAGTTCTTTTGTTCTGAGAAACTCACTGTTTGGACCCCATAGGAAACACAGTAGAGTAGAAGAGTGCTCTTTTCTCTAAAGCAGAATGTGTTTCTTGTAAGGCGAGCTAGCGTTTGTTTCCCAGTCCTAAATGGAGTGGAATCACATGCAGTTTCTGGTCCTACGAGCAGGAGTTGTTTTCTGGTAAGGAAAGTCACTATTGCGCTCCTAATGCCCTTTACATTGCAAATAGCACTCGCGTCTTTTCCCAGCAAGTATAGTGTATTGGACTGAATAGGAGATACTGTTCTTGTAAGTTTACTAAGCACAATTGAACTAGATATGGTCCGTGCGTGTAGGAAGCACAGTTCTTTTGTTCTGAGCAAGCTCACTGTTTGGACCCCATAGGAAACACAGTAGAGTAGAAGAGTGCTCTTTTCTCAAAAGCAGAGTGTGTTTCTTGGAAGTCGAGCTAGCGTTTGTTTCCCAGTCCTAAATGGAGTTTAGTCACATGCAGTTTTTTGTCCTACTAGCAAGAGTTGTTTTCTGGTAAGACAAGTCACTATTGTGCTCCAATTGCCATACACAGTGCAAATAGCACTCGCGTCTGTTCCCCGCAAGTACAGTGTATTGGACGAAAGAGGAGCTACTGTTCTTGTCAGTTTCCTAAGCAGAGTTGAACTAGATATGGCCCATGTGTAGGAAGCACAGTTCTTTTGTTCTGAGCAAGCTCACTATTCTGGCCCTATAGGAAACACAGTAGAGTAGAAGAGTGCTCTTTTCTCAAAAGCAGAGTATGTTTCATGTAAGGCGAGCTAGCATTTGTTTCCCAGTCCTAAATGGAGTTGAATCACATGCAATTTCTGGTCCTAAGAGCAAGAGTTGTTTTCTAATAAGGAAAGTCACTATTGCGCTCCCCTTGCCATACACAGTGCAAATAGCACTCGCGTCTGTTCCCAGCAAGTACAGTGTATCGGACTGAAAAGGAGCTACTGTTCTTGTCAGTTTCCTAAGCAGAGTTGAACTAGATATGGCCCGCGTGTGTAGGAAGCACAGTTCTTTTTTTCTGAGCAAGCTCACTGTTTGGACCCCATAGGAAACACAGTAGAGTAGAAGAGTGCTCTTTTCTCTAAAGCAGAATGTGTTTCTTGTAAGGCGAGCTAGCGTTTGTTTCCCAGTCCTAAATGGAGTGGAATCACATGCAGTTTCTGGTCCTACGAGCAGGAGTTGTTTTCTGGTAAGGAAAGTCACTATTGTGCTCCCATTGCCATACACAGGGCAAATAGCCCTCCCGTCTGTTCCCAGCAAGTACAGTGTATTGGACTGAAAAGGAGCTACTGTTCTTGTCAGGTTCTGAAGCAGAGTTGAACTAGATATGGCCCGTGTGTGTAGGAAGTACAGTTCTTTTTTTCTGAGCAAGCTCACTGTTCTGGCCCTATAGGAAACACAGAAGAGTAGAAGAGTGCTCTTTTCTCAAAAGCAGAGTGTGTTTCTTGTAAAGCGAGCTAGAGTTTGTTTCCCAGTCCTAAATGGAGTGGAATCACATGCAGTTTCTGGTCCTACGAGCAAGATTTGTTTTCTGGTAAGAAGAGTCACTATTGCGCTGCCATTGCCATACACAGGACAAATAGCACTGGCGTCTGTTCCCAGCAAGTACAGTGTATTGGACTGAAGAGGATCTACTGTTCTTGTCAGGTTCCTAAGCAGACTTGAACTAGATATGGCCGTGTGGGTAGGAAGCACAGTTCTTTTGTTCTGAGCAATCTCACTGTTCGGAACACATAGGAAACACAGTAGAGTAGAAGAGTGCTCTTTTCTCAAAAGCAGAGTGTGTTTCTTGGAAGTCGAGCTAGAGTTTGTTTCCCAGTCCTAAATGGAGTTGAGTCACATGCAGTTTTTTGTCCTATGAGCAAGAGTTGTTTTCTGGTAAGACAAGTCACTATTGTGCTCCAATGCCATACACAGTGCAAATAGCACTCGAGTCTGTTCCCCGCAAGTACAGTGTATTGGACTGAAGAGGATCTACTGTTCTTGTCAGGTTCTTCAGCAGAATTGAACTAGATATGGCCGTGTGTGTAGGAAGCACAGTTTTTTTGTTCTGAGCAAGCTCACTGTTCGGACACCTTAAGAAAGAAAGTAGAGTAGAAGAGTGCTCTTTTCTCAAAAGCAGAGTGTGTTTCTTGTAAGGCGAGCTAGCGTTTGTTTCCCAGTCCTAAATGGAGTTGAATCACATGCAGTTTCTGGTCCTACGAGCAAGAGTTGTTTTCTGGTAAGGAAAGTCAATATTGTGCTCCTATTGACATCCACAGTACATATAGCACTCGCGTCTTTTCCCAGCAAGTACAGTGTATTGGACTGAAGAGGAGCTACTGTTCTTGTCAGTTTCCTAAGCAGAGTTCAACTAGATATGGCCCGTGTGTGTAGGAAGCACAGTTCTTTTGTTCTGAGCAAGCTCACTGTTCGGACACCGTAGGAAACACAGTAGAGTAAAAGAGTGCTCTTTTCTCAAAAGCATAGTGTGTTTCTTGTAAGGCGAGCTAGCGTTTGTTTCCCAGTCCTAAATGGAGTTGAATCACATGCAGTTTCTGGTCCTAAGAGCAAGAGTTGTTTTCTGGTAAGGAAAGTCACTATTGCGCTCCCCTTGCCATACACAGTGCAAATAGCTCTCGCGTCTGTTCCCTGCAAGTACAGTGTATCGGACTGAAGAGGAGCTACTGTTCTTGTTTGTTTCCTAAGCAGAGTTGAAATAGATATGGACCGTGTGTGTAGAAAGCACAGTTCTTTTGTTCTGAGCAAGCTCACTGTTTGGACCCCATAGGAAACACAGTAGAGTAGAAGAGTGCTCTTTTCTCAAAAGCAGAGAAAATTTCTTGTAAGGCGAGCTAGCATTTGTTTCCCAGTCCTAAATGGAGTTGAATCACATGCAGTTTCTGGTCCTACGAGCAAGAGTTGTTTTCTGGTAAGGAAAGTCACTATTGAGCTCCCATTGCCATACACAGTGCAAATAGCACTCGCGTCTGTTCCCTGCAAGTACAGTGTATCAGACCGAAGAGGAGCTACTGTTCTTGTCAGTTTCCTAAGCAGAGTTGAACTAGTTATGGCCCGTGTGCAGGAAGCACAGTTCTTTTGTTCTGAGCAAGCTCACTGTTCTGGCCCTATAGGAAACACAATAGAGTAGAAGAGTGCTCATTTCCCTATAGTAGAGAGTGTTTCTTGTAAGGCAAGCTAGCGTTTGTTTCCCAGTCCTAAATGGAGTTGAATCACATGCAGTTTCTAGTCCTACGAGCAAGAGTTGTTTTATGGTAAGAAGAGTCACTATTGCGCTGCCATTGCCATACACAGGACAAATAGCACTGGCGTCTGTTCCCAGCAGGTACAGTGTATTGTAAAGAAGAGGATCTACTGTTCTTGTCAGGTTCCTAAGCAGAATTGAACTAGATATGGCCTTGTGTGTAGGAAGCACAGTTCTAATTTTCTGAGCAAGTTCACTCTTCTGGCTCTATTGGAAACACAGTAGAGTAGAAGAGTGCTCTTTTCTCAAAAGCAGAGTGTGTTTCTTGGAAGTCGAGCTAGCGTTTGTTTCCTAGTCCTAAATGGAGTTGAGTCACATGCAGTTTTTTGTCCTACAAGCAAGAGTTGTTTTCTGGTAAGACAAGTCACTTTTGTGCTCCAATTGCCATACACAGTGCAAATAGCTCTCGCGTCTGTTCCCTGCAAGTACAGTGTATTGGAAGGAAGAGGGGCTATTGTTCTTGTCAGTTTCCTAAGCAGAGTTGAACTAGATATGGCCCATGTGTGTAGGAAGCACAGTTCTTTTGTTCTGAGCAAGCTCACTGTTCTGGCCCTATAGGAAACACAATAGAATAGAAGAGTGCTCTTTTCCCTAAAGCAGAGTGTGTTTCTTGTAAGGCGAGCTAGCGTTTGTTTCCCAGTCCTAAATGGAGTTGAATCACATGCAGTTTCTAGTCCTACGAGCAAGAGTTGTTTTCTGGTAAGAAGAGTCACTATTGCGCTCCCATTGCCCTACACAAGGCAAATAGCACTCGTGTCTTTTCCCAGCAAGTACAGTGTTTTGGACTGAAAAGGAGCTACTGTTCTTCTCAGTTTCCTAAGCAGAGTTGAACTAGATAGGGCCCGTGTGTGTAGGAAGCACAGTTCTTTTGTTCTGAGCAAGCTCACTGTTCGGACCCAATAGGAAACACAATAGAGTAGAAGAGTGCTCTTTTCTCAAATACAGAGTGTGTTTCATGTAAGGCGAGCTAGCATTTGTTTCCCAGTCCTAAATGGAGTTGAATCACATGCAGTTTCTGGTCCTACGAGCAAGAGTTGTTTTCTGGTAAGAAGAGTCACTATTGTGCTGCCATTGCCATACACAGGACTAATAGCACTGGCGTCTGTTCCCAGCAAGTACAGTGTATTGGACTGTAGAGGATCTACTGTTCTTGTCAGGTTCCTAAGCAGAATTGAACTAGATATGGCCGTGTGTGTAGGAAGCACAGTTCTTTTGTTCTGAGCAAGCTCACTTTTCGGAACACATAGGAAACACAGTAGAGTAGAAGAGTGCTCTTTTCTCAAAAGCAGAGTGTGTTTTTGTAAGGCGAGCTAGCGTTTGTTTCCTAGTCCTAAATGGAGTTGAATCACATGCAGTTTCTGGTCCTATGAACAAGAGTTGTTTTCTGGTAAGGAAAGTCACTATTGCGCTCCCATTGCCCTTTACAAGGCAAATAGCAATCGCGTCTTTTCCCAGCAAGTACTGTGTATTGGACTGAATAGGAGCTACTGTTCTTGTCAGTTTACTAAGCAGAATTGAACTAGATATGGTCCGAGCGTCTAGGAAGCACAGTTCTTTTGTTCTGAGCAAGCTCACTGTTTGGACCCCATAGGAAACACAGTAGAGTAGAAGAGTGCTCTTTTTTCAAAAGCAGAGTGTGTTTCATGTAAGGTGAGCTATCATTTGTTTCCCAGTCCTAAATGGAGTTGATCATATGCAGTTTCTGGTCCTACGATCAAGAGTTGTTTTCTAATAAGGAAAGTCACTATTGCGCTCCCCTTGCCATACACAGTGCAATTAGCACTCGCGTCTGTTCCCAGCAAGTACAGTGTATCGGACTGAAGAGGAGCTACTGTTCTTGTCAGTTGCCTAAGCAGAGTTGAACTAGTTATGGCCCGTATGTAGGAAGCACAGTTCTTTTGTTCTGAGCAAGCTCACTGTTCTGGCCCTATAGGAAACACAGTAGAGTGGAAGAGTGCTCTTTTCTCTAAAGCAGAGTGTGTTTCTTGTAAGGCGAGCTAGCGTTTGTTTCCCAGTCCTAAATGGAGTGGAATCACATGCAGTTTCTGGTCCTACGAGCAAGAGTTGTTTTCTGGTAAGGAAAGTCACTATTGCACTCCCATTGCCATACACAGTGCAAATAGCCCTCCCGTCTGTTCCCAGCAAGTACAGTGTATTGGACTGAAAAGGAGCTACTGTTCTTCTCAGTTTCCTAAGCAGAGTTGAACTAGATAGGGCCCGTGTGTGTAGGAAGCACAGTTCTTTTGTTCTGAGCAAGGTCACTGTTCTGGCCCTATAGGAAACACAGTAGAGTGGAAGAGTGCTCTTTTCTCTAAAGCAGAGTGTGTTTCTTGGAAGGCGAGCTAGCGTTTGTTTCCCAGTCCTAAATGGAGTTGAATCACGTGCAGTTTCTGGTCCTACGAGCAAGAGTTGTTTTCTGGTAAGAAGAGTCACTATTGTGCTGCCATTGCCATACACAGGACAAATAGCACTGGCGTCTGTTCCCAGCAAGTACAGTGTATTGGACTGAAGAGGATCTACTGTTCTTGTCAGGTTCTTAAGCAGAATTGAACTAGATATGGCCATGTGTGTAGGAAGCACAGTTCTTTGTTCTGAGCAAGCTCACTGTTCTGACCCCATAGGAAACACAGTAGAGTAGAAGAGTGCTCTTTTCTCAAAAGCAGAGTGTCTTTCTTGTAAGGCGAGCTAGCGTTGTTTCCCAGTCCTAAATGGAGTTGAGTCACATGCAGTTTTTTGTCCTATGAGAAAGAGTTGTTTTCTGGTAAGGAAAGTCACTATTGCGCTCCCCTTGCCATACATAGTGCAAATAGCTCTCGCGTCTGTTCCCACCAAGTACAGTGTATCGGACTGAAGAGGAGCTACTGTTCTTGTCAGTTTCCTAAGCAGAGTTGAACTAGTTATGGCCCGTGTGTAGGAAGCACAGTTCTTTTGTTCTGAGCAAGCTCACTGTTCTGGCCCTATAGGAAACACAGTAGAGTAGAAGGGTGCTCTTTTCTCAAAAGCAGAGTGTGTTTCTTGTAAGGCAAGCTAGCGTTTGTTTCCCAGTCCTAAATGGAGTTGAGTCACATGCATTTTTTTGTCCTATGAGCAAGAGTTATTTTCTGGTAAGACGAGTCACTATTGTGCTCCAATTGCCATACACAGTGCAAATAGCACTCGCATCTGTTCCCCGCAAGTACAGTGTATTGGACGGAAGAGGAGATACTGTTCTTGTCAGTTTCCTAAGCAGAGTTGAACTAGATATGGCCCGTGTGTGTAGGAAGCACAGTTCCTTTGTTCTGAGCAAGCTCACTGTTCGGACCCCATAGGAAACACAGTAGAGTATAAGAGTGCTCTTTTCTCAAAAGCAGAGTGTGTTTCTTGTAAGGCGAGCTAGCGTTTGTTTCCCAGTCCTAAATGTAGTGGAATCACATGCAGTTTCTGGTCCTAAGAGCAAGAGTTGTTTTCTGGTAAGGAAAGTCACTATTGTGCTCCCCTTGCCATACATAGTGCAAATAGCTCTCACGTCTGTTCCCAGCAAGTACAGTGTATCGGACTGAAGAGGAGCTACTGTTCTTGTCAGTTTCCTAAGCAGAGTTGAACTAGATATGGCCCGCGTGTGTAGGAAGCACAGTTCTTTTGTTCTGAGAAACTCACTGTTTGGACCCCATAGGAAACACAGTAGAGTAGAAGAGTGCTCTTTTCTCTAAAGCAGAATGTGTTTCTTGTAAGGCGAGCTAGCGTTTGTTTCCCAGTCCCAAATGGAGTGGAATCACATGCAGTTTCTGTTCCTACGAGCAGGAGTTGTTTTCTGGTAAGGAAAGTCACTATTACGCTCCCATTGCCCTTTACAAGGCAAATAGCACTCGCGTCTTTTCCCAGCAAGTATAGTGTATTGGACTGAATAGGAGATACTGTTCTTGTCAGTTTACTAAGCACAATTGAACTAGATATGGTCCGTGCGTGTAGGAAGCACAGTTCTTTTGTTCTGAGCAAGCTCACTGTTTGGACCCCATAGGAAACACAGTAGAGTAGAAGAGTGCTCTTTTCTCAAAAGCAGAGTGTGTTTCTTGGAAGTCGAGCTAGCGTTTGTTTCCCAGTCCTAAATGGAGTTGAGTCACATGCAGTTTTTTGTCCTATGAGCAAGAGTTGTTTTCTGGAAAGACAAGTCACTATTGTGCCTCAATTGCCATACACAGTGCAAATAGCACTCGCGTCTGTTCCCCGCAAGTACAGTGTATTGGACGAAAGAGGAGCTACTGTTCTTGTCAGTTTCCTAAGCAGAGTTGAACTAGATATGGCCCATGTGTAGGAAGCACAGTTCTTTTGTTCTGAGCAAGCTCACTATTCTGGCCCTATAGGAAACACAGTAGAGTAGAAGAGTGCTCTTTTCTCAAAAGCAGAGTATGTTTCATGTAAGGCGAGCTAGCATTTGTTTCCCAGTCCTAAATGGAGTTGAATCACATGCAATTTCTGGTCCTAAGAGCAAGAGTTGTTTTCTAATAAGGAAAGTCACTATTGCGCTCCCCTTGCCATACACAGTGCAAATAGCACTCACGTCTGTTCCCAGCAAGTACAGTGTATCGGACTGAAGAGGAGCTACTGTTCTTGTCAGTTTCCTAAGCAGAGTTGAACTAGATATGGCCCGCGTGTGTAGGAAGCACAGTTCTTTTTTTCTGAGCAAGCTCACTGTTTGGACCCCATAGGAAACACAGTAGAGTAGAAGAGTGCTCTTTTCTCAAAAGCAGAGTGTGTTTTTGTAAGGCGAGCTAGCGTTTGTTTCCTAGTCCTAAATGGAGTTGAATCACATGCAGTTTCTGTTCCTATGAACAAGAGTTGTTTTCTGGTAAGGAACGTCAGTATTGCGCTCCCATTGCCCTTTACAAGGCAAATAGCACTCGCGTCTTTTCCCAGCAAGTACAGTGTATTGGACTGAATAGGAGCTACTGTTCTTGTCAGTTTTCTAAGCAGAATTGAACTAGATATGGTCCGTGCGTGTAGGAAGCACAGTTCTTTTTTTCTGAGCAAGCTCACTGTTCGGACACCATAGGAAACACAGTAGTGTAGAAGAGTGCTCTTTTCTCTAAAGCAGAGTGTGTTTCTTGTAAGGCGAGCTAGCGTTTGTTTCCCAGTCCTAAATGGAGTTGAATCACATGCAGTTTCTGGTCCTAAGAGCAAGAGTTGTTTTCTGGTAAGGAAAGTCACTATTGTGCTCCCCTTGCCATACATAGTGCAAATAGCTCTCACGTCTGTTCCCATCAAGTACAGTGTATCGGACTGAAGAGGAGCTACTGTTCTTGTCAGTTTGCTAAGCAGAGTTGAACTAGATATGGCCCGCGTGTGTAGGAAGCACAGTTCTTTTGTTCTGAGAAACTCACTGTTTGGACCCCATAGGAAACACAGTAGAGTAGAAGAGTGCTCTTTTCTCTAAAGCAGAATGTGTTTCTTGTAAGGCGAGCTAGCGTTTGTTTCCCAGTCCTAAATGGAGTGGAATCACATGCAGTTTCTGGTCCTACAGCAGGAGTTGTTTTCTGGTAAGGAAAGTCACTATTGCGCTCCCATTGCCCTTTACAAGGCAAATAGCACTCGCGTCTTTTCCCAGCAAGTATAGTGTATTGGACTGAATAGGAGATACTGTTCTTGTCAGTTTACTAAGCACAATTGAACTAGATATGGTCCGTGCGTGTAGGAAGCACAGTTCTTTTGTTCTGAGCAAGCTCACTGTTTGGACCCCATAGGAAACACAGTAGAGTAGAAGAGTGCTCTTTTCTCAAAAGCAGAGTGTGTTTCTTGGAAGTCGAGCTAGCGTTTGTTTCCCAGTCCTAAATGGAGTTGAGTCACATGAAGTTTTTTGTCCTACGAGCAAGAGTTGTTTTCTGGAAAGACAAGTCACTATTGTGCTCCAATTGCCATACACAGTGCAAATAGCACTCGCGTCTGTTCCCAGCAAGTACAGTGTATTGGACGAAAGAGGAGCTACTGTTCTTGTCAGTTTCCTAAGCAGAGTTGAACTAGATATGGCCCATGTGTAGGAAGCACAGTTCTTTTGTTCTGAGCAAGCTCACTATTCTGGCCCTATAGGAAAAACAGTAGAGTAGAAGAGTGCTCTTTTCTCAAAAGCAGAGTATGTTTCATGTAAGGCGAGCTAGCATTTGTTTCCCAGTCCTAAATGGAGTTGAATCACATGAAGTTTCTGATACTACGAGCAAGAGTTGTTTTCTGGTATGAAGAGTCACTATTGCGCTGCCATTTCCATACACAGGACAAACAGCACTGGTGTCTGTTCCCAGCAATTACAGTGTACTGGACTGAAGAGGATCTACTGTCCTTGTCAGGTTCCTAAGCAGAATTGAACTAGATATGGCCCTGTGTAGGAAGCACAGTTCTTTTGTTCTGAGCAAGCTCACTGTTCTGGCCCTATAGGAAACACAGTAGAGTAGAAGAGTGCTCTTTTCTCAAAAGCAGAGTGTGTTTCTTGTAAGGCGAGCTAGCGTTTGTTTCCCAGTCCTAAATGGAGTTGAGTCACATGCAGTTTTTTGTCCTACTAGCAAGAGTTGTTTTCTGGTAAGACGAGTCACTATTGTGCTCCAATTGCCATACACAGTGCAAATAGCACTCGCGTCTGTTCCCCGCAAGTACAGTGTATTGGACGGAAGAGGAGATACTGTTCTTGACAGTTTCCTAAGCAGAGTTGAACTAGATATGGCCCGTGTGTGTAGGAAGCACAGTTCTTTTGTTGTGAGCAAGCTCACTGTTTGGACACCATAGGAAACACAGTAGAGTAGAAGAGTGCTCTTTTCTCAAAAGCAGAGTTTGTTTCTTGTAAGGCGAGCTAGTGTTTGTTTCCCAGTCCTAAATGTAGTGGAATCATATGCAGTTTCTGGTCCTAAGAGCAAGAGTTGTTTTCTGGTAAGGAAAGTCACTATTGTGCTCCCCTTGCCATACATAGTGCAAATAGCTCTCACGTCTGTTCCCAGCAAGTACAGTGTATCGGACTGAAGAGGAGCTACTGTTCTTGTCAGTTTCCTAAGCAGAGTTGAACTAGATATGGCCCGCGTGTGTAGGAAGCACAGTTCTTTTGTTCTGAGAAACTCACTGTTTGGACCCCATAGGAAACACAGTAGAGTAGAAGAGTGCTCTTTTCTCTAAAGCAGAATGTGTTTCTTGTAAGGCGAGCTAGCGTTTGTTTCCCAGTCCTAAATGGAGTGGAATCTCATGCAGTTTCTGGTCCTACGAGCAGGAGTTGTTTTCTGGTAAGGAAAGTCACTATTGTGCTCCCATTGCCATACACAGGGCAAATAGCCCTCCCGTCTGTTCCCAGCAAGTACAGTGTATTGGACTGAAAAGGAGCTACTGTTCTTGTCAGGTTCTGAAGCAGAGTTGAACTAGATATGGCCCGTGTGTGTAGGAAGTACAGTTCTTTTTTTCTGAGCAAGCTCACTGTTCTGGCCCTATAGGAAACACAGAAGAGTAGAAGAGTGCTCTTTTCTCAAAAGCAGAGTGTGTTTCTTGTAAAGCGAGCTAGAGTTTGTTTCCCAGTCCTAAATGGAGTGGAATCACATGCAGTTTCTGGTCCTACGAGCAAGATTTGTTTTCTGGTAAGAAGAGTCACTATTGCGCTGCCATTGCCATACACAGGACAAATAGCACTGGCGTCTGTTCCCAGCAAGTACAGTGTATTGGACTGAAGAGGATCTACTGTTCTTGTCAGGTTCCTAAGCAGACTTGAACTAGATATGGCCGTGTGGGTAGGAAGCACAGTTCTTTTGTTCTGAGCAATCTCACTGTTCGGAACACATAGGAAACACAGTAGAGTAGAAGAGTGCTCTTTTCTCAAAAGCAGAGTGTGTTTCTTGGAAGTCGAGCTAGAGTTTGTTTCCCAGTCCTAAATGGAGTTGAGTCACATGCAGTTTTTTGTCCTATGAGCAAGAGTTGTTTTCTGGTAAGACAAGTCACTATTGTGCTCCAATGCCATACACAGTGCAAATAGCACTCGAGTCTGTTCCCCGCAAGTACAGTGTATTGGACTGAAGAGGATCTACTGTTCTTGTCAGGTTCTTAAGCAGAATTGAACTAGATATGGCCGTGTGTGTAGGAAGCACAGTTTTTTTGTTCTGAGCAAGCTCACTGTTCGGACACCTTAAGAAAGAAAGTAGAGTAGAAGAGTGCTCTTTTCTCAAAAGCAGAGTGTGTTTCTTGTAAGGCGAGCTAGCGTTTGTTTCCCAGTCCTAAATGGAGTTGAATCACATGCAGTTTCTGGTCCTACGAGCAAGAGTTGTTTTCTGGTAAGGAAAGTCAATATTGTGCTCCTATTGACATCCACAGTACATATAGCACTCGCGTCTTTTCCCAGCAAGTACAGTGTATTGGACTGAAGAGGAGCTACTGTTCTTGTCAGTTTCCTAAGCAGAGTTCAACTAGATATGGCCCGTGTGTGTAGGAAGCACAGTTCTTTTGTTCTGAGCAAGCTCACTGTTCGGACACCGTAGGAAACACAGTAGAGTAAAAGAGTGCTCTTTTCTCAAAAGCATAGTGTGTTTCTTGTAAGGCGAGCTAGCGTTTGTTTCCCAGTCCTAAATGGAGTTGAATCACATGCAGTTTCTGGTCCTAAGAGCAAGAGTTGTTTTCTGGTAAGGAAAGTCACTATTGCGCTCCCCTTGCCATACACAGTGCAAATAGCTCTCGCGTCTGTTCCCTGCAAGTACAGTGTATCGGACTGAAGAGGAGCTACTGTTCTTGTTTGTTTCCTAAGCAGAGTTGAAATAGATATGGACCGTGTGTGTAGAAAGCACAGTTCTTTTGTTCTGAGCAAGCTCACTGTTTGGACCCCATAGGAAACACAGTAGAGTAGAAGAGTGCTCTTTTCTCAAAAGCAGAGAAAATTTCTTGTAAGGCGAGCTAGCATTTGTTTCCCAGTCCTAAATGGAGTTGAATCACATGCAGTTTCTGGTCCTACGAGCAAGAGTTGTTTTCTGGTAAGGAAAGTCACTAATGAGCTTCCATTGCCATACACAGTGCAAATAGCACTCGCGTCTGTTCCCTGCAAGTACAGTGTATCAGACCGAAGAGGAGCTACTGTTCTTGTCAGTTTCCTAAGCAGAGTTGAACTAGTTATGGCCCGTGTGCAGGAAGCACAGTTCTTTTGTTCTGAGCAAGCTCACTGTTCTGGCCCTATAGGAAACACAATAGAGTAGAAGAGTGCTCATTTCCCTATAGTAGAGAGTGTTTCTTGTAAGGCAAGCTAGCGTTTGTTTCCCAGTCCTAAATGGAGTTGAATCACATGCAGTTTCTAGTCCTACGAGCAAGAGTTGTTTTATGGTAAGAAGAGTCACTATTGCGCTGCCATTGCCATACACAGGACAAATAGCACTGGCGTCTGTTCCCAGCAGGTACAGTGTATTGTAAAGAAGAGGATCTACTGTTCTTGTCAGGTTCCTAAGCAGAATTGAACTAGATATGGCCTTGTGTGTAGGAAGCACAGTTCTAATTTTCTGAGCAAGTTCACTCTTCTGGCTCTATTGGAAACACAGTAGAGTAGAAGAGTGCTCTTTTCTCAAAAGCAGAGTGTGTTTCTTGGAAGTCGAGCTAGCGTTTGTTTCCTAGTCCTAAATGGAGTTGAGTCACATGCAGTTTTTTGTCCTACAAGCAAGAGTTGTTTTCTGGTAAGACAAGTCACTTTTGTGCTCCAATTGCCATACACAGTGCAAATAGCTCTCGTGTCTGTTCCCTGCAAGTACAGTGTATTGGAAGGAAGAGGGGCTATTGTTCTTGTCAGTTTCCTAAGCAGAGTTGAACTAGATATGGCCCATGTGTGTAGGAAGCACAGTTCTTTTGTTCTGAGCAAGCTCACTGTTCTGGCCCTATAGGAAACACAATAGAATAGAAGAGTGCTCTTTTCCCTAAAGCAGAGTGTGTTTCTTGTAAGGCGAGCTAGCGTTTGTTTCCCAGTCCTAAATGGAGTTGAATCACATGCAGTTTCTAGTCCTACGAGCAAGAGTTGTTTTCTGGTAAGAAGAGTCACTATTGCGCTCCCATTGCCCTACACAAGGCAAATAGCACTCGTGTCTTTTCCCAGCAAGTACAGTGTTTTGGACTGAAAAGGAGCTACTGTTCTTCTCAGTTTCCTAAGCAGAGTTGAACTAGATAGGGCCCGTGTGTGTAGGAAGCACAGTTCTTTTGTTCTGAGCAAGCTCACTGTTCGGACCCAATAGGAAACACAATAGAGTAGAAGAGTGCTCTTTTCTCAAATACAGAGTGTGTTTCATGTAAGGCGAGCTAGCATTTGTTTCCCAGTCCTAAATGGAGTTGAATCACATGCAGTTTCTGGTCCTACGAGCAAGAGTTGTTTTCTGGTAAGAAGAGTCACTATTGTGCTGCCATTGCCATACACAGGACTAATAGCACTGGCGTCTGTTCCCAGCAAGTACAGTGTATTGGACTGTAGAGGATCTACTGTTCTTGTCAGGTTCCTAAGCAGAATTGAACTAGATATGGCTGTGTGTGTAGGAAGCACAGTTCTTTTGTTCTGAGCAAGCTCACTTTTCGGAACACATAGGAAACACAGTAGAGTAGAAGAGTGCTCTTTTCTCAAAAGCAGAGTGTGTTTTTGTAAGGCGAGCTAGCGTTTGTTTCCTAGTCCTAAATGGAGTTGAATCACATGCAGTTTCTGGTCCTATGAACAAGAGTTGTTTTCTGGTAAGGAAAGTCACTATTGCGCTCCCATTGCCCTTTACAAGGCAAATAGCAATCGCGTCTTTTCCCAGCAAGTACTGTGTATTGGACTGAATAGGAGCTACTGTTCTTGTCAGTTTACTAAGCAGAATTGAACTAGATATGGTCCGAGCGTCTAGGAAGCACAGTTCTTTTGTTCTGAGCAAGCTCACTGTTTGGACCCCATAGGAAACACAGTAGAGTAGAAGAGTGCTCTTTTTTCAAAAGCAGAGTGTGTTTCATGTAAGGTGAGCTATCATTTGTTTCCCAGTCCTAAATGGAGTTGATCATATGCAGTTTCTGGTCCTACGATCAAGAGTTGTTTTCTAATAAGGAAAGTCACTATTGCGCTCCCCTTGCCATACACAGTGCAATTAGCACTCGCGTCTGTTCCCAGCAAGTACAGTGTATCGGACTGAAGAGGAGCTACTGTTCTTGTCAGTTGCCTAAGCAGAGTTGAACTAGTTATGGCCCGTATGTAGGAAGCACAGTTCTTTTGTTCTGAGCAAGCTCACTGTTCTGGCCCTATAGGAAACACAGTAGAGTGGAAGAGTGCTCTTTTCTCTAAAGCAGAGTGTGTTTCTTGTAAGGCGAGCTAGCGTTTGTTTCCCAGTCCTAAATGGAGTGGAATCACATGCAGTTTCTGGTCCTACGAGCAAGAGTTGTTTTCTGGTAAGGAAAGTCACTATTGCACTCCCATTGCCATACACAGTGCAAATAGCCCTCCCGTCTGTTCCCAGCAAGTACAGTGTATTGGACTGAAAAGGAGCTACTGTTCTTCTCAGTTTCCTAAGCAGAGTTGAACTAGATAGGGCCCGTGTGTGTAGGAAGCACAGTTCTTTTGTTCTGAGCAAGGTCACTGTTCTGGCCCTATAGGAAACACAGTAGAGTGGAAGAGTGCTCTTTTCTCTAAAGCAGAGTGTGTTTCTTGGAAGGCGAGCTAGCGTTTGTTTCCCAGTCCTAAATGGAGTTGAATCACGTGCAGTTTCTGGTCCTACGAGCAAGAGTTGTTTTCTGGTAAGAAGAGTCACTATTGTGCTGCCATTGCCATACACAGGACAAATAGCACTGGCGTCTGTTCCCAGCAAGTACAGTGTATTGGACTGAAGAGGATCTACTGTTCTTGTCAGGTTCTTAAGCAGAATTGAACTAGATATGGCCATGTGTGTAGGAAGCACAGTTCTTTGTTCTGAGCAAGCTCACTGTTCTGACCCCATAGGAAACACAGTAGAGTAGAAGAGTGCTCTTTTCTCAAAAGCAGAGTGTGTTTCTTGTAAGGCGAGCTAGCGTTGTTTCCCAGTCCTAAATGGAGTTGAGTCACATGCAGTTTTTTGTCCTATGAGAAAGAGTTGTTTTCTGGTAAGGAAAGTCACTATTGCGCTCCCCTTGCCATACATAGTGCAAATAGCTCTCGCGTCTGTTCCCACCAAGTACAGTGTATCGGACTGAAGAGGAGCTACTGTTCTTGTCAGTTTCCTAAGCAGAGTTGAACTAGTTATGGCCCGTGTGTAGGAAGCACAGTTCTTTTGTTCTGAGCAAGCTCACTGTTCTGGCCCTATAGGAAACACAGTAGAGTAGAAGGGTGCTCTTTTCTCAAAAGCAGAGTGTGTTTCTTGTAAGGCAAGCTAGCGTTTGTTTCCCAGTCCTAAATGGAGTTGAGTCACATGCATTTTTTTGTCCTATGAGCAAGAGTTATTTTCTGGTAAGACGAGTCACTATTGTGCTCCAATTGCCATACACAGTGCAAATAGCACTCGCATCTGTTCCCCGCAAGTACAGTGTATTGGACGGAAGAGGAGATACTGTTCTTGTCAGTTTCCTAAGCAGAGTTGAACTAGATATGGCCCGTGTGTGTAGGAAGCACAGTTCCTTTGTTCTGAGCAAGCTCACTGTTCGGACCCCATAGGAAACACAGTAGAGTATAAGAGTGCTCTTTTCTCAAAAGCAGAGTGTGTTTCTTGTAAGGTGAGCTAGCGTTTGTTTCCCAGTCCTAAATGTAGTGGAATCACATGCAGTTTCTGGTCCTAAGAGCAAGAGTTGTTTTCTGGTAAGGAAAGTCACTATTGTGCTCCCCTTGCCATACATAGTGCAAATAGCTCTCACGTCTGTTCCCAGCAAGTACAGTGTATCGGACTGAAGAGGAGCTACTGTTCTTGTCAGTTTCCTAAGCAGAGTTGAACTAGATATGGCCCGCGTGTGTAGGAAGCACAGTTCTTTTGTTCTGAGAAACTCACTGTTTGGACCCCATAGGAAACACAGTAGAGTAGAAGAGTGCTCTTTTCTCTAAAGCAGAATGTGTTTCTTGTAAGGCGAGCTAGCGTTTGTTTCCCAGTCCCAAATGGAGTGGAATCACATGCAGTTTCTGTTCCTACGAGCAGGAGTTGTTTTCTGGTAAGGAAAGTCACTATTACGCTCCCATTGCCCTTTACAAGGCAAATAGCACTCGCGTCTTTTCCCAGCAAGTATAGTGTATTGGACTGAATAGGAGATACTGTTCTTGTCAGTTTACTAAGCACAATTGAACTAGATATGGTCCGTGCGTGTAGGAAGCACAGTTCTTTTGTTCTGAGCAAGCTCACTGTTTGGACCCCATAGGAAACACAGTAGAGTAGAAGAGTGCTCTTTTCTCAAAAGCAGAGTGTGTTTCTTGGAAGTCGAGCTAGCGTTTGTTTCCCAGTCCTAAATGGAGTTGAGTCACATGCAGTTTTTTGTCCTATGAGCAAGAGTTGTTTTCTGGAAAGACAAGTCACTATTGTGCTCCAATTGCCATACACAGTGCAAATAGCACTCGCGTCTGTTCCCCGCAAGTACAGTGTATTGGACGAAAGAGGAGCTACTGTTCTTGTCAGTTTCCTAAGCAGAGTTGAACTAGATATGGCCCATGTGTAGGAAGCACAGTTCTTTTGTTCTGAGCAAGCTCACTATTCTGGCCCTATAGGAAAAACAGTAGAGTAGAAGAGTGCTCTTTTCTCAAAAGCAGAGTATGTTTCATGTAAGGCGAGCTAGCATTTGTTTCCCAGTCCTAAATGGAGTTGAATCACATGAAGTTTCTGATACTACGAGCAAGAGTTGTTTTCTGGTATGAAGAGTCACTATTGCGCTGCCATTTCCATACACAGGACAAACAGCACTGGTGTCTGTTCCCAGCAATTACAGTGTACTGGACTGAAGAGGATCTACTGTCCTTGTCAGGTTCCTAAGCAGAATTGAACTAGATATGGCCCTGTGTAGGAAGCACAGTTCTTTTGTTCTGAGCAAGCTCACTGTTCTGGCCCTATAGGAAACACAGTAGAGTAGAAGAGTGCTCTTTTCTCAAAAGCAGAGTGTGTTTCTTGTAAGGCGAGCTAGCGTTTGTTTCCCAGTCCTAAATGGAGTTGAGTCACATGCAGTTTTTTGTCCTACTAGCAAGAGTTGTTTTCTGGTAAGACGAGTCACTATTGTGCTCCAATTGCCATACACAGTGCAAATAGCACTCGCGTCTGTTCCCCGCAAGTACAGTGTATTGGACGGAAGAGGAGATACTGTTCTTGACAGTTTCCTAAGCAGAGTTGAACTAGATATGGCCCGTGTGTGTAGGAAGCACAGTTCTTTTGTTGTGAGCAAGCTCACTGTTTGGACACCATAGGAAACACAGTAGAGTAGAAGAGTGCTCTTTTCTCAAAAGCAGAGTTTGTTTCTTGTAAGGCGAGCTAGTGTTTGTTTCCCAGTCCTAAATGTAGTGGAATCATATGCAGTTTCTGGTCCTAAGAGCAAGAGTTGTTTTCTGGTAAGGAAAGTCACTATTGTGCTCCCCTTGCCATACATAGTGCAAATAGCTCTCACGTCTGTTCCCAGCAAGTACAGTGTATCGGACTGAAGAGGAGCTACTGTTCTTGTCAGTTTCCTAAGCAGAGTTGAACTAGATATGGCCCGCGTGTGTAGGAAGCACAGTTCTTTTGTTCTGAGAAACTCACTGTTTGGACCCCATAGGAAACACAGTAGAGTAGAAGAGTGCTCTTTTCTCTAAAGCAGAATGTGTTTCTTGTAAGGCGAGCTAGCGTTTGTTTCCCAGTCCTAAATGGAGTGGAATCACATGCAGTTTCTGGTCCTACGAGCAGGAGTTGTTTTCTGGTAAGGAAGGTCACTATTGCGCTCCCAATGCCCTTTACATTGCAAATAGCACTCGAGTCTTTACCCAGCAAGTATAGTGTATTGGACTGAATAGGAGATACTGTTCTTGTAAGTTTACTAAGCACAATTGAACTAGATATGGTCCGTGCGTGTAGGAAGCACAGTTCTTTTGTTCTGAGCAAGCTCACTGTTTGGACCCCATAGGAAACACAGTAGAGTAGAAGAGTGCTCTTTTCTCAAAAGCAGAGTGTGTTTCTTGGAAGTCGAGCTAGCGTTTGTTTCCCAGTCCTAAATGGAGTTGAGTCACATGCAGTTTTTTGTCCTACGAGCAAGAGTTGTTTTCTGGTAAGACAAGTCACTATTGTGCTCCAATTGCCATACACAGTGCAAATAGCACTCGCGTCTGTTCCCCGCAAGTACAGTGTATTGGACGAAAGAGGAGCTACTGTTTTTGTCAGTTTCCTAAGCAGAGTTGAACTAGATATGGCCCATGTGTAGGAAGCACAGTTCTTTTGTTCTGAGCAAGCTCACTATTCTGGCCCTATAGGAAACACAGTAGAGTAGAAGAGTGCTCTTTTCTCAAAAGCAGAGTATGTTTCATATAAGGCGAGCTAGCATTTGTTTCCCAGTCCTAAATGGAGTTGAATCACATGCAATTTCTGGTCCTAAGAGCAAGAGTTGTTTTCTAATAAGGAAAGTCACTATTGCGCTCCCCTTGCCATACACAGTGCAAATAGCACTCGCGTCTGTTCCCAGCAAGTACAGTGTATCGGACTGAAGAGGAGCTACTGTTCTTGTCAGTTTCCTAAGCAGAGTTGAACTAGATATGGCCCGCGTGTGTAGGAAGCACAGTTCTTTTGTTCTGAGCAAGCTCACTGTTCGGACACCATAGGAAACACAGTAGTGTAGAAGAGTGCTCTTTTCTCTAAAGCAGAGTGTGTTTCTTGTAAGGCGAGCTAGCGTTTGTTTCCCAGTCCTAAATGGAGTTGAATCACATGCAGTTTCTCGTCCTAAGAGCAAGAGTTGTTTTCTGGTAAGGAAAGTCACTATTGTGCTCCCCTTGCCATACATAGTGCAAATAGCTCTCACGTCTGTTCCCATCAAGTACAGTGTATCGGACTGAAGAGGAGCTACTGTTCTTGTCAGTTTCCTAAGCAGAGTTGAACTAGATATGGCCCGCGTGTGTAGGAAGCACAGTTCTTTTGTTCTGAGAAACTCACTGTTTGGACCCCATAGGAAACACAGTAGAGTAGAAGAGTGCTCTTTTCTCTAAAGCAGAATGTGTTTCTTGTAAGGCGAGCTAGCATTTGTTTCCCAGTCCTAAATGGAGTGGAATCACATGCAGTTTCTGGTCCTACGAGCAGGAGTTGTTTTCTGGTAAGGAAAGTCACTATTACGCTCCCATTGCCCTTTACAAGGCAAATAGCACTCGCGTCTTTTCCCAGCAAGTATAGTGTATTGGACTGAATAGGAGATACTGTTCTTGTCAGTTTACTAAGCACAATTGAACTAGATATGGTCCGTGCGTGTAGGAAGCACAGTTCTTTTGTTCTGAGCAAGCTCACTGTTTGGACCCCATAGGAAACACAGTAGAGTAGAAGAGTGCTCTTTTCTCAAAAGCAGAGTGTGTTTCTTGGAAGGCGAGCTAGCGTTTGTTTCCCAGTCCTAAATGGAGTTGAGTCACATGCAGTTTTTTGTCCTACGAGCAAGAGTTGTTTTCTGGAAAGACAAGTCACTATTGTGCTCCAATTGCCATACACAGTGCAAATAGCACTCGCGTCTGTTCCCCGCAAGTACAGTGTATTAGACGAAAGAGGAGCTACTGTTCTTGTCAGTTTCCTAAGCAGAGTTGAACTAGATATGGCCCATGTGTAGGAAGCACAGTTCTTTTGTTCTGAGCAAGCTCACTATTCTGGCCCTATAGGAAAAACAGTAGAGTAGAAGAGTGCTCTTTTCTCAAAAGCAGAGTATGTTTCATGTAAGGCGAGCTAGCATTTGTTTCCCAGTCCTAAATGGAGTTGAATCACATGAAGTTTCTGATACTACGAGCAAGAGTTGTTTTCTGGTATGAAGAGTCACTATTGCGCTGCCATTTCCATACACAGGACAAACAGCACTGGTGTCTGTTCCCAGCAATTACAGTGTACTGGACTGAAGAGGATCTACTGTCCTTGTCAGGTTCCTAAGCAGAATTGAACTAGATATGGCCCTGTGTAGGAAGCACAGTTCTTTTGTTCTGAGCAAGCTCACTGTTCTGGCCCTATAGGAAACACAGTAGAGTAGAAGAGTGCTCTGTTCTCAAACGCAGAGTGTGTTTCTTGTAAGGCGAGCTAGCGTTTGTTTCCCAGTCCTAAATGGAGTTGAGTCACATGCAGTTTTTTGTCCTACTAGCAAGAGTTGTTTTCTGGTAAGACGAGTCACTATTGTGCTCCAATTGCCATACACAGTGCAAATAGCACTCGCGTCTGTTCCCCGCAAGTACAGTGTATTGGACGAAAGAGGAGCTACTGTTCTTGTCAGTTTCCTAAGCAGAGTTGAACTAGATATGGCCCATGTGTAGGAAGCACAGTTCTTTTGTTCTGAGCAAGCTCACTATTCTGGCCCTATAGGAAACACAGTAGAGTAGAAGAGTGCTCTTTTCTCAAAAGCAGAGTATGTTTCATGTAAGGCGAGCTAGCATTTGTTTCCCAGTCCTAAATGGAGTTGAATCACATGAAGTTTCTGATACTACGAGCAAGAGTTGTTTTCTGGTATGAAGAGTCACTATTGCGCTGCCATTTCCATACACAGGACAAACAGCACTGGTGTCTGTTCCCAGCAATTACAGTGTACTGGACTGAAGAGGATCTACTGTCCTTGTCAGGTTCCTAAGCAGAATTGAACTAGATATGGCCCTGTGTAGGAAGCACAGTTCTTTTGTTCTGAGCAAGCTCACTGTTCTGGCCCTATAGGAAACACAGTAGAGTAGAAGAGTGCTCTTTTCTCAAAAGCAGAGTGTGTTTCTTGTAAGGCGAGCTAGCGTTTGTTTCCCAGTCCTAAATGGAGTTGAGTCACATGCAGTTTTTTGTCCTACTAGCAAGAGTTGTTTTCTGGTAAGACAAGTCACTATTGTGCTCCAATTGCCATACACAGTGCAAATAGCACTCGCGTCTTTTCCCAGCAAGTATAGTGTATTGGACTGAATAGGAGATACTGTTCTTGTCAGTTTACTAAGCACAATTGAACTAGATATGGTCCGTGCGTGTAGGAAGCACAGTTCTTTTGTTCTGAGCAAGCTCACTGTTTGGACCCCATAGGAAACACAGTAGAGTAGAAGAGTGCTCTTTTCTCAAAAGCAGAGTGTGTTTCTTGGAAGGCGAGCTAGCGTTTGTTTCCCAGTCCTAAATGGAGTTGAGTCACATGCAGTTTTTTGTCCTACGAGCAAGAGTTGTTTTCTGGAAAGACAAGTCACTATTGTGCTCCAATTGCCATACACAGTGCAAATAGCACTCGCGTCTGTTCCCCGCAAGTACAGTGTATTAGACGAAAGAGGAGCTACTGTTCTTGTCAGTTTCCTAAGCAGAGTTGAACTAGATATGGCCCATGTGTAGGAAGCACAGTTCTTTTGTTCTGAGCAAGCTCACTATTCTGGCCCTATAGGAAAAACAGTAGAGTAGAAGAGTGCTCTTTTCTCAAAAGCAGAGTATGTTTCATGTAAGGCGAGCTAGCATTTGTTTCCCAGTCCTAAATGGAGTTGAATCACATGAAGTTTCTGATACTACGAGCAAGAGTTGTTTTCTGGTATGAAGAGTCACTATTGCGCTGCCATTTCCATACACAGGACAAACAGCACTGGTGTCTGTTCCCAGCAATTACAGTGTACTGGACTGAAGAGGATCTACTGTCCTTGTCAGGTTCCTAAGCAGAATTGAACTAGATATGGCCCTGTGTAGGAAGCACAGTTCTTTTGTTCTGAGCAAGCTCACTGTTCTGGCCCTATAGGAAACACAGTAGAGTAGAAGAGTGCTCTGTTCTCAAACGCAGAGTGTGTTTCTTGTAAGGCGAGCTAGCGTTTGTTTCCCAGTCCTAAATGGAGTTGAGTCACATGCAGTTTTTTGTCCTACTAGCAAGAGTTGTTTTCTGGTAAGACGAGTCACTATTGTGCTCCAATTGCCATACACAGTGCAAATAGCACTCGCGTCTGTTCCCCGCAAGTACAGTGTATTGGACGAAAGAGGAGCTACTGTTCTTGTCAGTTTCCTAAGCAGAGTTGAACTAGATATGGCCCATGTGTAGGAAGCACAGTTCTTTTGTTCTGAGCAAGCTCACTATTCTGGCCCTATAGGAAACACAGTAGAGTAGAAGAGTGCTCTTTTCTCAAAAGCAGAGTATGTTTCATGTAAGGCGAGCTAGCATTTGTTTCCCAGTCCTAAATGGAGTTGAATCACATGAAGTTTCTGATACTACGAGCAAGAGTTGTTTTCTGGTATGAAGAGTCACTATTGCGCTGCCATTTCCATACACAGGACAAACAGCACTGGTGTCTGTTCCCAGCAATTACAGTGTACTGGACTGAAGAGGATCTACTGTCCTTGTCAGGTTCCTAAGCAGAATTGAACTAGATATGGCCCTGTGTAGGAAGCACAGTTCTTTTGTTCTGAGCAAGCTCACTGTTCTGGCCCTATAGGAAACACAGTAGAGTAGAAGAGTGCTCTTTTCTCAAAAGCAGAGTGTGTTTCTTGTAAGGCGAGCTAGCGTTTGTTTCCCAGTCCTAAATGGAGTTGAGTCACATGCAGTTTTTTGTCCTACTAGCAAGAGTTGTTTTCTGGTAAGACAAGTCACTATTGTGCTCCAATTGCCATACACAGTGCAAATAGCACTCGCGTCTGTTCCCCGCAAGTACAGTGTATTGGACGGAAGAGGAGATACTGTTCTTGACAGTTTCCTAAGCAGAGTTGAACTAGATATGGCCCGTGTGTGTAGGAAGCACAGTTCTTTTGTTGTGAGCAAGCTCACTGTTTGGACACCATAGGAAACACAGTAGAGTAGAAGAGTGCTCTTTTCTCAAAAGCAGAGTGTGTTTCTTGTAAGGTGAGCTAGCTTTTGTTTCCTAGTCCTAAATGGAGTTGAATCACATGCAGTTTCTGGTCCTACGAGCAAGAGTTATTTTCTGGTAAGAAGAGTCACTATTGCGCTGCCATTTCCATACACAGGACAAACAGCACTGGCGTCTGTTCCCAGCAATTACAGTGTATTGGACTGAAGAGGATCTACTGTTCTTGTCAGGTTCCGAAGCAGAATTCAACTAGATATGGCCGTGTGTGTAGGAAGCACAGTTCTTTTCTTCTGAGCAAGCTCACTGTTCTGGCCCTATAGGAAACACAGTAGAGTAGAAGATTGCTCTTTTCTCAAAAGCAGAGTGTGTTTCTTTTAAGGCGAGCTAGCGTTTGTTTCCCAGTCCTAAATGGAGTGGAATCACATGCAGTTTCTGGTCCTATGAGCAAGAGTTGTTTTCTGGTAAGAAGAGACACTATTGCACTGCCATTGCCATACACAGGACAAAGAGCACTGGCGTCTGTTCCCAGCAAGTACAGTGTATTGGACTGAAAAGGATCTACTGTTCTTGTCAGGTTCCTAAGCAGACTTGAACTAGATATGCCCGTGTGTGTAGGAAGCACAGTTTTTTTGTTCTGAGCAAGCTCACTGTTCGGACCACATAGGAAACACAGTAGAGTAGAAGAGTGCTCTTTTCTCAAAAGCAGAGTGTGTTTTTGTAAGGCGTGCTACCGTTTGTTTCCTAGTCCTTAATGGAGTTGAATCACATGCAGTTTCTGGTCCTATGAACAAGAGTTGTTTTCTGATAAGGAAAGTCACTATTGTGCTGCCATTGCCATACACAGGACAAATAGCACTGGCATCTGTTCCCAACAAGTACAGTGTATTGGACTGAAGAAGATCTACTCTTTTTGTCAGGTTCCTAAGCAGAATTGAACTAGATAAGGCCGTGTGTGTAGGAAGCACAGTTCTTTTGTTCTGAGCAAGCTCACTGTTCGGGCCCCATAGGAAACACAGTAGAGTAGAAGAGTGCTCTTTTCTCAAAAGCAGAGTGTGTTTCTTGTAAGGCGAGCTAGCGTTTGTTTCCCAGTCCTAAGTGGAGTTGAGTCACATGCAGTTTTTTGTCCTACGTGCAAGAGTTGTTTTCTGGTAAGACGAGTCACTATTGTGCTCCAAATGCCATACACAGTGCAAATAGCACTCGCGTCTGTTCCCTGCAAGTACAGTGTGTTGGACTGAAGAGGAGCTACTCTTCTTCTCAGTTTCCTAAGCAGAGTTGAACTAGATATGGCCCGTGTGTAGGAAGCACAGTTCCTTTGTTCTGAGCAAGCTCACTGTTCTGGCCCTATAGGAAACACAGTAGAGTAGAAGTGTGCTCTTTTCTCTAAAGCAGAGTGTGTTTCTTGTAAGGTGAGCTAGCTTTTGTTTGCCAGTCCTAAATGGAGTTGAATCACATTCAGTTTCTGGCCCTACAAGCAACAGTTGTTTTCTGGTAAGAAGAGTCACTATTGCGCTGCCATTGCCATACACAGGACAAATAGCACTGGCGTCTCTTTCCAGCAAGTACAGTGTATTGGACTGAAGAGGATCTACTGTTCTTGTCAGGTTCTTAAGCAGAATTGAACTAGATATGGCCGTGTGTGTAGGAAGCACAGTTTTTTTGTTCTGAGCAAGCTCACTTTTCGGAACACCTAGGAAACACAGTAGAGTAGAAGAGTGCTCTTTTCTCAAAAGCAGAGTGTGCTTCTTGTAAAGCGAGCTAGAATTTGTTTCCCAGTCCTAAATGGAGTGGAATCACATGCAGTTTCTGGTCCTACGAGCAAGAGTTGTTTTCTGGTAAGAAGAGTCACTATTGCGCTGCCTTTGCCATACACAGGACAAATAGCACTGGTGTCTGTTCCCAGCAAGTATAGTGTATTGCACTGAAGAGGATCTACTGTTCTTGTCAGGTTCCTAAGCAGACTTGAACTAGATATGGCCGTGTGTGTAGGAAGCACAGTTCTTTTGTTCTGAGCAAGCTCACTGTTCAGACACCATAGGAAACACAGTAGAGTAGAAGAGTGCTCTTTTCTCAAAAGCAGAGTGTGTTTCTTGTAAGGCGAGCTCGCGTTTGTTTCCCAGTCCTAAATGGAGTTGAATCACATGCAGTTTCTGGTCTTACGAACAAGAGTTGTTTTCTGGTAAGGAAAGTCACTATTGTGCTCCCATTGACATACACAGTGCAAATAGCGCTCGTGTCTGTTCCAAGCAAGTACAGTGTATCGGACTGAAGAGGAGCTACTGTTCTTGTCAGTTTCCTAAGCAGAGTTGAACTAGATATGGCCCGTGTGTAGGAAGCACAGTTCTTTTGTTCTGAGAAAGCTCACTGTTCTGGCCCTATAGGAAACACAGTAGAGTAAAAGAGTGCTCTTTTCTCTAAAGCAGATTGTGTTTCTTGTAAGGTGAGCTAGCTTTTGTTTCCCAGTCCTAAATGGAGTTGAATCACATGCAGTTTCTGGTCCTACAAGCAAGAGTTGTTTTCTGGTAAGAAGAGTCACTATTGCGCTGCCATTGCCATACACAGGACAAATAGCACTGGCGTCTGTTCCCAGCAAGTACAGTGTATTGGACTGAAGAGGATCTACTGTTCTTGTCAGGTTCCTAAGCAGACTTGAACTAGATATGGCCGTGTGGGTAGGAAGCACAGTTTTTTTGTTCTGAGCAAGCTCACTGTTCGGAACACATAGGAAACACAGTAGAGTAGAAGAGTGCTCTTTTTTCAAAAAGCAGAGTGTGTTTCTTGGAAGTCGAGCTAGCGTTTGTTTCCCAGTCCTAAATGGAGTTGAGTCACATGCAGTTTTTTGTCCTACGAGCAAGAGTTGTTTTCTGGTAAGACAAGTCAATATTGTGCTCCAATGCCATACACAGTGCAAATAGCACTCGCGTCTGTTCCCCGCAAGTACAGTGTATTGGACTGAAGAGGATCTACTGTTCTTGTCAGGTTCTTAAGCAGAATTGAACTAGATATGGCCGTGTGTGTAGGAAGCACAGTTTTTTTGTTCTGAGCAAGCTCACTGTTCGGACACCTTAAGAAAGAAAGTAGAGTAGAAGGGTGCTCTATTCTCAAAAGCAGAGTGTGTTTCTTGTAAGGTGAGTTAGCGTTTGTTTCCCAGTCCTAAATGGAGTTGAATCACGTGCAGTTTCTGGTCCTACGAGCAAGAGTTGTTTTCTGGTAAGGAAAGTCAATATTGTGCTCCTATTGACATCCACAGTACAAATAGCACTCGCGTCTTTTCCCAGCAAGTACAGTGTATTGGACTGAAGAGGAGCTACTGTTCTTGTCAGTTTCCTAAGCAGAGTTCAACTAGATATGGCCCGTGTGTGTAGGAAGCACAGTTCTTTTGTTCTGAGCAAGCTCACTGTTCGGACACCGTAGGAAACACAGTAGAGTAGAAGAGTGCTCTTTTCTCAAAAGCATAGTGTGTTTCTTGTAAGGCGAGCTAGCGTTTGTTTCCCAGTCCTAAATGGAGTTGAATCACATGCAGTTTCTGGTCCTACGAGCAAGAGTGGTTTTCTGGTAAGGAAAGTCACTATTGCGCTCCCATTTCCATACACAGTGCAAATAGCACTCGCGTCTGTTCCCTGCAAGTACAGTGTATCAGACTGAAGAGGAGCTACTGTTCTTGTCAGTTTCCTAAGCAGAGTTGAACTAGTTATTGCCCGTGTGCAGGAAGCACAGTTCTTTTGTTCTGAGCAAGCTCACTGTTCTGGCCCTATAGGAAACACAATAGAGTAGAAGAGTGCTCATTTCCCTATAGTAGAGAGTGTTTCTTGTAAGGCAAGCTAGCGTTTGTTTCCCAGTCCTAAATGGAGTTGAATCACATGCAGTTTCTAGTCCTACGAGCAAGAGTTGTTTTATGGTAAGAAGAGTCACTATTGCGCTGCCATTTCCATACACAGGGCAAATAGCACTGGCGTCTGTTCCCAGCAGGTACAGTGTATTGTAAAGAAGAGGATCTACTGTTCTTGTCAGGTTCCTAAGCAGAATTGAACTAGATATGGCCGTGTGTGTAGGAAGCACAGTTCTAATTTTCTGAGCAAGTTCACTCTTCTGGCTCTATTGGAAACACAGTAGAGTAGAAGAGTGCTCTTTTCTCAAAAGCAGAGTGTGTTTCTTGGAAATCGAGCTAGCGTTTGTTTCCTAGTCCTAAATGGAGTTGAGTCACATGCAGTTTTTTGTCCTACGAGCAAGAGTTGTTTTCTGGTAAGACAAGTCACTTTTGTGCTCCAATTGCCATTCACAGTGCAAATAGCTCTCGCGTCTGTTCCCTGCAAGTACAGTGTATTGGAAGGAAGAGGGGCTATTGTTCTTGTCAGTTTCCTAAGCAGAGTTGAACTAGATATGGCCCATGTGTGTAGGAAGCACAGTTCTTTTGTTCTGAGCAAGCTCACTGTTCTGGCCCTATAGGAAACACAATCAAATAGAAGAGTGCTCTTTTCCCTAAAGCAGAGTGTGTTTCTTGTAAGGCGAGCTAGCGTTTGTTTCCCAGTCCTAAATGGAGTTGAATCACATGCAGTTTCTGGTCCTACGAGCAAGAGTTGTTTTCTGGTAAGGAAAGTCACTATTGTGCTCCCCTTGCCATACATAGTGCAAAGAGCTCTCACGTCTGTTCCCAGCAAGTACAGTGTACTGGACTGAAGAGGAGCTACTGTTCTTGTCAGTTTCCTAATCAGAGTTGAACTAGATATGGCCCGTGTGTGTAGGAAGCACAGATCTTTTGTTCTGAGCAAGCTCACTGTTTGGACCCCATTGGAAACACAGCAGAGTAGAAGAGTGCTCTTTTCTCTAAAGCAGAGTGTGTTTCTTGGAAGGCGAGATAGCGTTTGTTTCCCAGTCCTAAATGGAGTGGAATCACATGCAGTTTCTGGTCCTACGAGCAAGAGTTGTTTTCTGGTAAGGAAAGTCACTATTGCGCTCCCATTGCCATACACAGGACAAATAGCACTGGCGTCTGTTCCCAGCAAGTACAGTGTATTGGACTGAAGAGGATCTAGTGTTCTTGTCAGTTTCCTAAGCAGAGTTGAACTAGATATGGCCCGTGTGTGTAGGAAGCACAGTTCTTTTGTTCTGAGCAAGCTCACTGTTCGGACCCCATAGGAAACACAGTAGAGTATAAGAGTGCTCTTTTCTCAAAAGCAGAGTGTGTTTCTTGTAAGGCGAGCTAGCGTTTGTTTCCCAGTCCTAAATGTAGTTGAATCACATGCAGTTTCTGGTCCTAAGAGCAAGAGTTGTTTTCTGGTAAGGAAAGTCACTATTGCGCCCCCTTGCCATACATAGTGCAAATAGCTCTCACGTCTGTTCCCAGCAATTACAGTGTATCGGACTGAAGAGGAGCTACTGTTCTTGTCAGTTTCCTAAGCAGAGTTGAACTAGATATGGCCTGCGTGTGTAGGAAGCACAGTTCTTTTGTTCTGAGCAAGCTCACTGTTTGGACCCCATAGGAAACACAGTAGAGTAGAAGAGTGCTCTTTTCTCCAAAGCAGAATGTGTTTCTTGTAAGGCGAGCTAGCATTTCTTTCCCAGTCCTAAATGGAGTGGAATCACATGCAGTTTCTGGTCCTACGAGCAAGAGTTGTTTTCTGGTAAGGAAAGTCACTATTGCACTCCCATTGCCATACACAGTGCAAATAGCCCTCCCGTCTGTTCCCAGCAAGTACAGTGTTTTGGACTGAAAAGGAGCTACTGTTCTTCTCAGTTTCCTAAGCAGATTTGAACTAGATAGGGCCCGTGTTTGTAGCAAGCACAGTTCTTTTGTTCTGAGCAAGCTCACTGTTCGGACCCGATAGGAAACACAATAGAGTAGAAGAGTGCTCTTTTCTCAAAAGCAGAGTGTGTTTCATGTAAGGCGATCTAGCATTTGTTTCCCAGTCCTAAATGGAGTTGAATCACATGAAGTTTCTGGTCTTACGAGCAAGAGTTGTTTTCTGGTAAGGAAAGTCACTATTGCACTCCCATTGCCATACACAGTGCAAATAGCACTCGCGTCTGTTCCCCGCAAGTACAGTGTATTGGACGGAAGAGGAGCTACTGTTCTTGTCAGTTTCCTAAGCAGAGTTGAACTAGATATGGCCCATGTGTAGGAAGCACAGTTCTTTTGTTCTGAGCAAGCTCACTATTCTGGCCCTATAGGAAACACAGTAGAGTAGAAGAGTGCTCTTTTCTCAAAAGCAGAGTGTGTTTCTTGTAAGGCGAGCTAGCGTTTGTTTCCCAGTCCTAAATGGAGTGGAATCACATGCAGTTTCTGGTCCTACGAGCAGGAGTTGTTTTCTGGTAAGACAAGTCACTATTGTGCTCCAATGCCATACACAGTGCAAATAGCACTCGCGTCTGTTCCCCGCAAGTACAGTGTATTGGACTGAAGAGGAGCTACTGTTCTTGTTGGTTTCCTAAGCAGAGTTGAACTAGATATGGCCCGTGTGTGTAGGAAGCACAGTTCTTTTGTTCTGAGCAAGCTCACTGTTCGGACCCGATAGGAAACATAATAGAGCAGAAGAGTGCTATTTTCTCAAATGCAGAGTGTGTTTCATGTAAGGCGAGCTAGCATTTGTTTCCCAGTCCTAAATGGAGTTGAATCACATGCAGTTTCTGGTCCTACGAGCAAGAGTTGTTTTCTGGTAAGAAGAGTCAATATTGCGCTGCCATTGCCATACACAGGACTAATAGCACTGGCGTCTGTTCCCAGCAAGTACAGTGTATTGGACTGTAGAGGATCTACTGTTCTTGTCAGGTTCCTAAGCAGAATTGAACTAGATATGGCCGTGTGTGTAGGAAGCACAGTTCTTTTGTTCTGAGCAAGCTCACTTTTCGGAACACATAGGAAACACAGTAGAGTAGAAGAGTGCTCTTTTCTCAAAAGCAGAGTGTGTTTTTGTAAGGCGAGCTATCGTTTGTTTCCTAGTCCTAAATGGAGTTGAATCACATGCAGTTTCTGGTCCTATGAACAAGAGTTGTTTTCTGGTAAGGAAAGTCACTATTGCGCTCCCATTGCCCTTTACAAGGCAAATAGCACTCGCGTCTTTTCCCAGCAAATACAGTGTATTGGACTGAATAGGAGCTACTGTTCTTGTCAGTTTACTAAGCAGAATTGAACTAGATATGGTCGGAGCGTCTAGGAAGCACAGTTCTTTTGTTCTGAGCAAGCTCACTTTTTGGTCCCCATAGGAAACACAGTAGAGTAGAAGAGTGCTCTTTTCTCAAAAGCAGAGTGTGTTTCATGTAAGGCGAGCTAGCATTTGTTTCCCAGTCCTAAATGGAGTTGATCATATGCAGTTTCTGGTCCTACGATCAAGAGTTGTTTTCTAATAAGGAAAGTCACTATTGTGCTCCCCTTGCCATACACAGTGCAAATAGCACTCGCGTCTGTTCCCAGCAAGTACAGTGTATCGGACTGAAGAGGAGCTACTGTTCTTGTCAGTTTCCTAAGCAGAGTTGAACTAGTTATGGCCCGTGTGTAGGAAGCACAGTTCTTTTGTTCTGAGCAAGCTCACTGTTCTGGCCCTATAGGAAACACAGTAGAGTGGAAGAGTGCTCTTTTCTCTAAAGCAGAGTGTGTTTCTTGTAAGGCGAGCTAGCGTTTGTTTCCCAGTCCTAAATGGAGTGGAATCACATGCAGTTTCTGGTCCTACGAGCAAGAGTTGTTTTCTGGTAATGAAAGTCACTATTGCACTCCCATTGCCATACACAGTGCAAATAGCCCTCCCGTCTGTTCCCAGCAAGTACAGTGTATTGGACTGAAAAGGAGCTACTGTTCTTCTCAGTTTTTTAAGCAGAGTTGAACTAGATAGGGCCCGTGTGTGTAGGAAGCACAGTTCTTTTGTTCTGAGCAAGCTCACTGTTCTGGCCCTATAGGAAACACAGTAGAGTGGAAGACTGCTCTTTTCTCTAAAGCAGAGTGTGTTTCTTGGAAGGCGAGCTAGCGTTTGTTTCCCAGTCCTAAATGGAGTTGAATCACATGCAGTTTCTAGTCCTACGAGCAAGAGTTGATTTCTGGTAAGAAGATTCACTATTGCGCTGCCATTGCCATACATAGGACAAATAGCACTGGCGTCTGTTCCCAGCAAGTACAGTGTATTGGACTGAAGAGGATCTACTGTTCTTGTCAGGTTCCTAAGCAGAATTGAACTAGATATGGCCGTGTGTGTAGCAAGCACAGTTCTTTTGTATGCAGTTTCTGGTCCTAAGAGCAAGAGTTGTTTTCTGGTAAGGAAAGTCAGTATTGTGCTCCCCTTGCCATACATAGTGCAAAGAGCTCTCACGTCTGTTCCCAGCAAGTACAGTGTATCGGACTGAAGAGGAGCTACTGTTCTTGTCAGTTTCCTAAGCAGAGTTGAACTAGATATGGCCCGTGTGTGTAGGAAGCACAGATCTTTTGTTCTGAGCAAGCTCACTGTTTGGACCCCATTGGAAACACAGTAGAGTAGAAGAGTGCTCTTTTCTCTAAAGCAGAGTGTGTTTCTTGGAAGGCGAGATAGCGTTTGTTTCCCAGTCCTAAATGGAGTGGAATCACATGCAGTTTCTGGTCCTACGAGCAAGAGTTGTTTTCTGGTAAGGAAAGTCACTATTGAGCTCCCATTGCCATACACAGGACAAATAGCACTGGCGTCTGTTCCCAGCAAGTACAGTGTATTGAACTGAAGAGGATCTAGTGTTCTTGTCAGTTTCCTAAGCAGAGTTGAACTAGATATGGCCCGTGTGTGTAGGAAGCACAGTTCTTTTGTTCTGAGCAAGCTCACTGTTCGTACCCCATAGGAAACACAGTAGAGTATAAGAGTGCTCTTTTCTCAAAAGCAGAGTGTGTTTCTTGTAAGGCGAGCTAGCGTTTGTTTCCCAGTCCTAAATGTAGTTGAATCACATGCAGTTTCTGGTCCTAAGAGCAAGAGTTGTTTTTTGGTAAGGAAAGTCACTATTGCGCTCCCCTTGCCATACATAGTGCAAATAGCTCTCACGTCTGTTCCCAGCAAGTACAGTGTATCGGACTGAAGAGGAGCTACTGTTCTTGTCAGTTTCCTAAGCAGAGTTGAACTAGATATCGCCTGCGTGTGTAGGAAGCACAGTTCTTTTGTTCTGAGCAAGCTCACTGTTTGGACCCCATAGGAAACACAGTAGAGTAGAAGAGTGCTCTTTTCTCCAAAGCAGAATGTGTTTCTTGTAAGGCGAGCTAGCATTTCTTTCCCAGTCCTAAATGGAGTGGAATCACATGCAGTTTCTGGTCCTACGAGCAAGAGTTGTTTTCTGGTAAGGAAAGTCACTATTGCGCTCCCATTGCCATACACAGTGCAAATAGCACTCGCGTCTGTTCCCCGCAAGTACAGTGTATTGGACAGAAGAGGAGCTACTGTTCTTGTCAGTTTCCTAAGCAGAGTTGAACTAGATACGGCCCATGTGTAGGAAGCACAGTTCTTTTGTTCTGAGAAAGCTCACTATTCTGGCCCTATAGGAAACACAGTAGAGTAGAAGAGTGCTCTTTTCTCAAAAGCAGAGTGTGTTTCTTGTAAGGCGAGCTAGCGTTTGTTTCCCAGTCCTAAATGGAGTGGAATCACATGCAGTTTCTGGTCCTACGAGCAGGATTTGTTTTCTGGTAAGACAAGTCACTATTGTGCTCCAATGCCATACACAGTGCAAATAGCACTCACGTCTGTTCCGCGCAAGTACAGTGTATTGGACTGAAGAGGAGCTACTGTTCTTGTTGGTTTCCTAAGCAGAGTTGAACTAGATATGGCCCGTGTGTGTAGGAAGCACAGTTCTTTTGTTCTGAGCAAGCTCACTGTTCGGACCCGATAGGAAACACAATAGAGTAGAAGAGTGCTATTTTCTCAAATGCAGAGTGTGTTTCATGTAAGGCGAGCTAGCATTTGTTTCCCAGTCCTAAATGGAGTTGAATCACATGCAGTTTCTGGTCCTGCGAGCAAGAGTTGTTTTCTGGTAAGAAGTGTCAATATTGCGCTGCCATTGCCATACACAGGACTAATAGCACTGGCGTCTGTTCCCAGCAAGTACAGTGTATTGGACTGTAGAGGATCTACTGTTCTTGTCAGGTTCCTAAGCAGAATTGAACTAGATATGGCCGTGTGTGTAGGAAGCACAGTTCTTTTGTTCTGAGCAAGCTCACTTTTCGGAACACATAGGAAACACAGTAGAGTAGAAGAGTGCTCTTTTCTCAAAAGCAGAGTGTGTTTTTGTAAGGCGAGCTATCGTTTGTTTCCTAGTCCTAAATGGAGTTGAATCACATGCAGTTTCTGGTCCTATGAACAAGAGTTGTTTTCTGGTAAGGAAAGTCACTATTGCGCTCCCTTTGCCCTTTACAAGGCAAATAGCACTCGCGTCTTTTCCCAGCAAATACAGTGTATTGGACTGAATAGGAGCTACTGTTCTTGTCAGTTTACTAAGCAGAATTGAACTAGATATGGTCCGAGCGTCTAGGAAGCACAGTTCTTTTGTTCTGAGCAAGCTCACTTTTTGGTCCCCATAGGAAACACAGTAGTGTAGAAGAGTGCTCTTTTCTCAAAAGCAGAGTGTGTTTCATGTAAGGAGAGCTAGCATTTGTTTCCCAGTCCTAAATGGAGTTGATCATATGCAGTTTCTGGTCCTACGATCAAGAGTTGTTTTCTAATAAGGAAAGTCACTATTGTGCTCCCCTTGCCATACACAGTGCAAATAGCACTCGCGTCTGTTCCCAGCAAGTACAGTGTATCGGACTGAAGAGGAGCTACTGTTCTTGTCAGTTTCCTAAGCAGAGTTGAACTTGTTATGGCCCGTGTGTAGGAAGCACAGTTCTTTTGTTCTGAGCAAGCTCACTGTTCTGGCCCTATAGGAAACACAGTAGAGTGGAAGAGTGCTCTTTTCTCTAAAGCAGAGTGTGTTTCTTGTAAGGCGAGCTAGCGTTTGTTTCCCAGTCCTAAATGGAGTGGAATCACATGCAGTTTCTGGTCCTACGAGCAAGAGTTGTTTTCTGGTAATGAAAGTCACTATTGCACTCCCATTGCCATACACAGTGCAAATAGCCCTCCCGTCTGTTCCCAGCAAGTACAGTGTATTGGACTGAAAAGGAGCTACTGTTCTTCTCAGTTTCCTAAGCAGAGTTGAACTAGATAGGGCCCGTGTGTGTAGGAAGCACAGTTCTTTTGTTCTGAGCATGCTCACTGTTCTGGCCCTATAGGAAACACAGTAGAGTGGAAGACTGCTCTTTTCTCTAAAGCAGAGTGTGTTTCTTGGAAGGCGAGCTAGCGTTTGTTTCCCAGTCCTAAATGGAGTTGATTCACATGCAGTTTCTAGTCCTACGAGCAAGAGTTGATTTCTGGTAAGAAGAGTCACTATTGCGCTGCCATTGCCATACATAGGACAAATAGCACTGGCGTCTGTTCCCAGCAAGTACAGTGTATTGGACTGAAGAGGATCTACTGTTCTTGTCAGGTTCCTAAGCAGAATTGAACTAGATATGGCCGTGTGTGTAGCAAGCACAGTTCTTTTGTTCTGAGCAAGCTCACTGTTCGGACACCATAGGAAACACAGTAGAGTAGAAGAGTGCTCTTTTCTCTAAAGCAGAGTGTGTTTCTTGTAAGGCGAGCTAGCGTTTGTTTCCCAGTCCTAAATGAAGTTGAATCACATGCAGTTTCTGGTCCTAAGAGCAAGAGTTGTTTTCTGGTAAGGAAAGTCACTAATGTGCTCCCCTTGCCATACATAGTGCAAAGAGCTCTCATGTCTGTTCCCAGCAAGTACAGTGTATCGGACTGAAGAGGAGCTACTGTTCTTGTCAGTTTCCTAAGCAGAGTTGAACTAGATATGGCCCGCGTGTGTAGGAAGCACAGTTCTTTTGTTCTGAGCAAGCTCACTGTTTGGACCCCATAGGAAACACAGTAGAGTAGAAGAGTGCTCTTTTCTCTAAAGCAGAATGTGTTTCTTGCAAGGCGAGCTAGCGTTTGTTTCCCAGTCCTAAATGGAGTTGATCATATGCAGTTTCTGGTCCTACAATCAAGAGTTGTTTTCTAATAAGGAAAGTCACTATTGTGCTCCCATTGCCATACACAGTGCAAATAGCACTCGCGTCTGTTCCCAGCAAGTACAGTGTATCGGACTGAAGAGGAGCTACTGTTCTTGTCAGTTTCCTAAGCAGAGTTGAACTAGTTATGGCCCGTGTGTAGGAAGCACAGTTCTTTTGTTCTGAGCAAGCTCACTCTTCTGGCTCTATAGGAAACACAGTAGAGTGGAAGAGTGCTCTTTTCTCTAAAGCAGAGTGTGTTTCTTGTAAGGCGAGCTAGCGTTTGTTTCCCAGTCCTAAATGGAGTTGAATCACATGCAGTTTCTAGTCCTACAAGCAAGAGTTGTTTTCTTGTAAGAAGGGTCACTATTGCGCTGCCATTGCCATACATAAGACAAATAGCACTGGCGTCTGTTCCCAGCAAGTACAGTGTATTGGACTGAAGAGGATCTACTGTTCTTGTCAGGTTCCCAAGCAAAATTGAACTAGATATGGCCGTGTGTGTAGGAAGCACAGTTCTTTTGTTCTGAGCAAGCTCAGTGTTCGGACCCCATAGGAAACACAGTAGAGTAGAAGAGTGCTCTTTTCTCTAAAGCAGAGTGTGTTTCTTGAAAGGCGAGCTAGCGTTTGTTTCCCAGTCCTAAATGGAGTTGAATCACATGCAGTTTCTGGTACTAAGAGCAAGAGTTGTTTTCTGGTAAGGAAAGTCACTATTGTGCTCCCCTTGCCATACATAGTGGAAATAGCTCTCACGTCGGTTCCCAGCAAGTACAGTGTATCGGACTGAAGAGGAGCTACTGTTCTTGTCAGTTTCCTAAGCAGAGTTGAACAAGATATGGCCCGCGTGTGTAGGAAGCACAGTTCTTTTGTTCTGAGCAAGCTCACTGTTTGGACCCCATAGGAAACACAGTAGAGTAGAAGAGTGCTCTTTTCTCTAAAGCAGAATGTGTTTCTTGTAACGCGAGCTAGCGTTTGTTTCCCAGTCCTAAATGAAGTGGAATCACATGCAGTTTCTGGTCCTACGAGCAGGAGTTGTTTTCTGGTAAGGAAAGTCACTATTGCGCTCCCATTGCCATACACAGGGCAAATAGCCCTCCCGTCTGTTCCCAGCAAGTACAGTGTATTGGACTGAAAAGGAGCTACTGTTCTTGTCAGGTTCCGAAGCAGAGTTGAACTAGATATGGCCCGTGTGTGTAGGAAGTACAGTTCTTTTTTTCTGAGCAAGCTCACTGTTCTGGCCCTATAGGAAACACAGAAAAGTAGAAGAGTGCTCTTTTATCAAAAGCAGAGTGTGTTTCTTGTAAAGCGAGCTAGAGTTTGTTTCCCAGTCCTAAATGGAGTGGAATCACATGCAGTTTCTGGTCCTACGAGCAAGATTTGTTTTCTGGTAAGAAGAGTCACTATTGCGCTGCCATTGCCATACACAGGACAAATAGCACTGGCGTCTGTTCCCAGCAAGTACAGTGTATTGGACTGAAGAGGATCTACTGTTCTTGTCAGGTTCCTAAGCAGACTTGAACTAGATATGGCCGTGTGTGTAGGAAGCACAGTTTTTTTGTTCTGAGCAAGCTCACTTTTCGGAACACATAGGAAACACAGTAGAGTAGAAGAGTGCTCTTTTCTCAAAAGCAGAGTGTGTTTTTGTAAGGCGAGCTAGCGTTTGTTTCCTAGTCCTAAATGGAGTTGAATCACATGCAGTTTCTGGTCCTATGAACAAGAGTTGTTTTCTGGTAAGGAAAGTCACTATTGCGCTCCCATTGTCCTTTACAAGGCAAATAGCATTCGCGTCTTTTCCCAGCAAGTACAGTGTATTGGACTGAATAGGAGATACTGTTCTTGTCAGTTTACTAAGCAGAATTGAACTAGATTTGGTCCGTGCGTGTAGGAAGCACAGTTCTTTTGTTCTGAGCAAGCTCACTGTTTGGAACCCATAGGAAACACAGTCGAGTAGAAGAGTGCTCTTTTCTCAAAAGCAGAGTGTGTTTCTTGTAAGGCGAGCTAGCGTTTGTTTCCCAGTCCTAAAGGGAATTGAATCACATGCAGTTTCTGGTCCTAAGAGCAAGAGTTGTTTTCTGGTATGAAGAGTCACTATTGCGCTCCCATTTTCATACACAGTGCAAATAGCTCAGGCGTCTGTTCCCAGCATGTACAGTGTATTGGACTGAAGAGGATCTACTGTTCTTGTCAGTTTCCTAAGCAGAATTGAAATAGATATGGCCGTGTGTGTAGGAAGCACATTTCTTTTGTTCTGAGCAAGCTCACTTTTCTGGCCATATAGAAAACACAGTAGAGTAGAAGAGTGATCTTTTTTCAAAAGCAGAGTGTGTTTCTTGTAAGGCGAACTAGTGTTTGTTTCACAGTCAGAAATGGAGTTGAATCCCATGCAGTTTTTGGTCCTACCCGAAAGAGTTGTTTTCTGGTAAGGAAAGTCACTATTGCGCTCCCATTGCCATACACAGTGCAAATAGCACTTGCCTCTGTTCTTAGCAAGTACAATGTATTGGACTGAAGAGGAGATACTGTTCTTGTCAGTTTCCTAAGCAGAGTTGAACTAGATTTGGCCGTTTGTATAGGAAGCACAGTTCTTTTGTTCTGAGCAAGCTCACTGTTCGTACCCCATAGGAAAAACAGTAGAGTAGTAGAGTGCTCTTTTCTCAAAAGCAGAGTGTGTTTCTTGTAAGGCGAGCTAGCGTTTGTTTCCCAGTCCTAAATGGAGTTGAATCCCATGCAGTTTCTGTTTTTTTTTTTTTTTTTTTTTTGGAGACAGGGTTTCTCTGTGTAGCTTTGCGCCTTTCCTGGAACTCACTTGGTAGCCCAGGCTGGCCTTGAACTCACAGAGATCCGCCTGGCTCTGCCTCCCGAGTGCTGGGATTAAAGGCGTGCGCCACCACCGCCCGGCCCATGCAGTTTCTGGTCCTACGAGCAAGAGTTGTTTTCTTGCAAGGAAAGTCACTCTTGCGCTTCCATTGTCATACACAGGGCAGTTAGCACTGGCGTCTGTTCCTAGCATGTACAGTTTATTGGACTGAAGAGGATCTACTGTTCTTGTCAGTATCCTAAGCAGAATTGAAGTAGATATGGCCCCTGTGTGTAGGAAGCACAGTTCTTTTGTTCTGAGCAAGGTCACAGTTCTGGCACTATAGGAAACAAGTAGAGCAGAAGAGTGCTCTTTTCTCAAAAGCAGAGTGTGTTTCTTGTAAGGCGAGCTAGAGTTTGTTTCCCAGTCCTAAATGGATGAATCCCATGCAGTTTCTGATCCTATGAGCAAGAGTTGTTTTCTGGTAAGAAGAGTCACTATTGCGCTCCCATTGTCATACACAGGGCAAATAGCACTGGTGTCTGTTCCCAGCATGTACAGTGTATTGGACTGAAAAGGATCTACTGCTCTTGTCAGTTTCCTAAGCAGAATTGAACTAGATATGGCCATGTGTGTAGGAAGCACAGTTCTTTTGTTCTGAGCAAGCTCACAGTTCTGGCCCTATAGGAAACACAGTAGAGTAGAAGAGTGTTCTTTTCTCAAAATCAGAGTGTGTTTCTTGTAAGGCGAGCTAGCGTTTGTTTCCCAGTCCTAAATGAGTTGAATCACATGCAGTTTTTGGTCCTACGAGCAAGAGTTGTTTTCTGGTAAGGAAAGTCACTATTGCACTCCAATTGCCATAATGAGTGCAAATAGCACTCGCGTCTGTTCCCAGCAAGTACAGTGTATTGGACTGAATCGGAGCTCCTGTTCTTGTCAGTTTCCTAAGCAGAGTTGAACTAGATATGGCCCGTGTGTGTAGGAAGCACAGTTCTTTTGTTCTGAGCAAGCTCACTGTTCGGAAACCATAGGAAACACAGTACAGTAGAAGAGTGCTCTTTTCTCAAAAGCAGAGTGTGTTTCTTGTAAGGCGAGCTAGCGTTTGTTTCTTAGTCCTAAATCGAGTTGAGTCACATGCAGTTTTTGGTCTTATGAGGAAGAGTTGTTTTCTGGTAAGAAGAGTCACTATTGTGCTCCCATTGCCATACACAGTGCAAATAGCACTCGCGTCTGTTGCCAGCAAGTACAGTGTATTGGACTGAAGAGGAGCTACTGTTCTTGTCAGATTCCTAAGCACAGTTGAACTAGATATGGCCCCTGTGTGTAGGAAGCACAGTTCTTTTGTTCTGAGCAAGCTCACTTTTCGGAACACATAGGAAACACAGTAGAGTAGAAGAGTGCTCTTTTCTCAAAAGCAGAGTGTGTTTTTGTAAGGCGAGCTAGCGTTTGTTTCCTAGTCCTAAATGGAGTTGAATCACATGCAGTTTCTGGTCCTATGAACAAGAGTTGTTTTCTGGTAAGGAAAGTCACTATTGCGCTCCCATTGTCCTTTACAAGGCAAATAGCATTCGCGTCTTTTCCCAGCAAGTACAGTGTATTGGACTGAATAGGAGATACTGTTCTTGTCAGTTTACTAAGCAGAATTGAACTAGATTTGGTCCGTGCGTGTAGGAAGCACAGTTCTTTTGTTCTGAGCAAGCTCACTGTTTGGAACCCATAGGAAACACAGTCGAGTAGAAGAGTGCTCTTTTCTCAAAAGCAGAGTGTGTTTCTTGTAAGGCGAGCTAGCGTTTGTTTCCCAGTCCTAAAGGGAATTGAATCACATGCAGTTTCTGGTCCTAAGAGCAAGAGTTGTTTTCTGGTATGAAGAGTCACTATTGCGCTCCCATTTTCATACACAGTGCAAATAGCTCAGGCGTCTGTTCCCAGCATGTACAGTGTATTGGACTGAAGAGGATCTACTGTTCTTGTCAGTTTCCTAAGCAGAATTGAAATAGATATGGCCGTGTGTGTAGGAAGCACATTTCTTTTGTTCTGAGCAAGCTCACTTTTCTGGCCATATAGAAAACACAGTAGAGTAGAAGAGTGATCTTTTTTCAAAAGCAGAGTGTGTTTCTTGTAAGGCGAACTAGTGTTTGTTTCACAGTCAGAAATGGAGTTGAATCCCATGCAGTTTTTGGTCCTACCCGAAAGAGTTGTTTTCTGGTAAGGAAAGTCACTATTGCGCTCCCATTGCCATACACAGTGCAAATAGCACTTGCCTCTGTTCTTAGCAAGTACAATGTATTGGACTGAAGAGGAGATACTGTTCTTGTCAGTTTCCTAAGCAGAGTTGAACTAGATTTGGCCGTTTGTATAGGAAGCACAGTTCTTTTGTTCTGAGCAAGCTCACTGTTCGTACCCCATAGGAAAAACAGTAGAGTAGTAGAGTGCTCTTTTCTCAAAAGCAGAGTGTGTTTCTTGTAAGGCGAGCTAGCGTTTGTTTCCCAGTCCTAAATGGAGTTGAATCCCATGCAGTTTCTGTTTTTTTTTTTTTTTTTTTTTGGAGACAGGGTTTCTCTGTGTAGCTTTGCGCCTTTCCTGGAACTCACTTGGTAGCCCAGGCTGGCCTTGAACTCACAGAGATCCGCCTGGCTCTGCCTCCCGAGTGCTGGGATTAAAGGCGTGCGCCACCACCGCCCGGCCCATGCAGTTTCTGGTCCTACGAGCAAGAGTTGTTTTCTTGCAAGGAAAGTCACTCTTGCGCTTCCATTGTCATACACAGGGCAGTTAGCACTGGCGTCTGTTCCTAGCATGTACAGTTTATTGGACTGAAGAGGATCTACTGTTCTTGTCAGTATCCTAAGCAGAATTGAAGTAGATATGGCCCCTGTGTGTAGGAAGCACAGTTCTTTTGTTCTGAGCAAGGTCACAGTTCTGGCACTATAGGAAACAAGTAGAGCAGAAGAGTGCTCTTTTCTCAAAAGCAGAGTGTGTTTCTTGTAAGGCGAGCTAGAGTTTGTTTCCCAGTCCTAAATGGATGAATCCCATGCAGTTTCTGATCCTATGAGCAAGAGTTGTTTTCTGGTAAGAAGAGTCACTATTGCGCTCCCATTGTCATACACAGGGCAAATAGCACTGGTGTCTGTTCCCAGCATGTACAGTGTATTGGACTGAAAAGGATCTACTGCTCTTGTCAGTTTCCTAAGCAGAATTGAACTAGATATGGCCATGTGTGTAGGAAGCACAGTTCTTTTGTTCTGAGCAAGCTCACAGTTCTGGCCCTATAGGAAACACAGTAGAGTAGAAGAGTGTTCTTTTCTCAAAATCAGAGTGTGTTTCTTGTAAGGCGAGCTAGCGTTTGTTTCCCAGTCCTAAATGAGTTGAATCACATGCAGTTTTTGGTCCTACGAGCAAGAGTTGTTTTCTGGTAAGGAAAGTCACTATTGCACTCCAATTGCCATAATGAGTGCAAATAGCACTCGCGTCTGTTCCCAGCAAGTACAGTGTATTGGACTGAATCGGAGCTCCTGTTCTTGTCAGTTTCCTAAGCAGAGTTGAACTAGATATGGCCCGTGTGTGTAGGAAGCACAGTTCTTTTGTTCTGAGCAAGCTCACTGTTCGGAAACCATAGGAAACACAGTACAGTAGAAGAGTGCTCTTTTCTCAAAAGCAGAGTGTGTTTCTTGTAAGGCGAGCTAGCGTTTGTTTCTTAGTCCTAAATCGAGTTGAGTCACATGCAGTTTTTGGTCTTATGAGGAAGAGTTGTTTTCTGGTAAGAAGAGTCACTACTGTGCTCCCATTGCCATACACAGTGCAAATAGCACTCGCGTCTGTTGCCAGCAAGTACAGTGTATTGGACTGAAGAGGAGCTACTGTTCTTGTCAGATTCCTAAGCACAGTTGAACTAGATATGGCCCCTGTGTGTAGGAAGCACAGTTCTTTTGTTCTGAGCAAGCTCACTGTTCGGACCCCATAGAAAACACAGTAGAGTAGAAGAGTGCTCTTTTCTCAAAAGCAGAGTGTGTTTCCTGTAAGGCGAGCTAGCTTTTGTTTCCCAGTCCTAAATGGAGTTGAATCCCATGCAGTTTCTGGTCCTACGAGCAAGAGTTATTTTCTGGAAAAAGAGTCACTATTGCGCTCCCATTGCCATACACAGTGCAAATAGCACTTGCGTCTGTTCTCAGCAATTACAGTGTATTGGACTGAAGAGGAGCCACTGTTCTTGTCAGTTTTCTAAGCAAAGTTGAACTAGATATGGCCCGTGTGTGTAGGAAGCACAGTTCTTTTGTTCTGAGCAAGCTCACTGTTTGTACCCCATAGGAAAAACAGTAGAGTAGTAGAGTGCTCTTTTCTCAAAAGCAGAGTGTGTTTCTTGTAAGGCGAGCTAGCGTTTGTTTCCCAGTCCTAAAGGGAATTGAATCACATGCAGTTTCTGGTCCTAAGAGCAAGAGTTGTTTTCTGGTATGAAGAGTCACTATTGCGCTCCCATTTTCATACACAGTGCAAATAGCTCAGGCGTCTGTTCCCAGGATGTACAGTGTATTGGACTGAAGAGGATCTACTGTTCTTGTCAGTTTCTTAAGCAGAATTGAAATAGATATGGCCCTGTGTGTAGGAAGCACAGTTCTTTTGTTCTGAGCAAGCTCACTCTTCTGGCCCTATAGAAAACACAGTAGAGTAGAAGAGTGATCTTTTTTCAAAAGCAGTGTGTGTTTCTTGTAAGGCGAACTAGTGTTTGTTTCACAGTCAGAAATGGAATTGAATCCCATGCAGTTTTTGGTCCTACCCGCAAGAGTTGTTTTCTGGTAAGGAAAGTCACTATTGCGCTCCCATTGCCATACACAGTGCAAATAGCACTTGCCTCTGTTCTTAGCAAGTACAATGTATTGGACTGAAGAGGAGCTACTGTTCTTGTCAGTTTCCTAAGCAGAGTTGAACTAGATTTGGCCCGTTTGTATAGGAAGCACAGTTCTTTTGTTATGAGCAAGCTCACTGTTCGTACCCCATAGGAAAAACAGTAGAGTAGTAGAGTGCTCTTTTCTCAAAAGCAGA